>NC_135317.1:108870732-109032865 GCF_048772815.1 Callospermophilus lateralis | reverse complement strand
CAGGTCCACTGAGGCTCCAAGGGCACAGTCTGGCTCAGGATCCTCACTCAGAGCCAGGACTCTGCGAGATCAGATGGCGAGGGCCCCCAGCTCATCAAGACAGGGGCGTGGTTACCGACTCCCAGCCAGGGGGCCGCGGTCTGTCTGCAGTTCCTCCAGCTCTTGGGCTCTGGGAGTTCTGGGACAAGGATGCATTAGCATTGGTTTCTGGTCGGAATCAACCTCTCCTGAAGTCCAGACGCAGCTCCCTGGTGCTCCCGCCAGAAGAGCTGCGTGTCCTCTGCACACCCGCGTTGGAGGTGCCCCGACTCCTTGGGGTGATCAGGTGCAGGGAAAGGGGGCGACACTGGCTTCTGAGGTCTCAGGTGCTGCCATGGTGGTTCTCGGCCTCAGACTTCACAGCTGCCCATGTCCAGCGGTTAGCACAGGGGTGAGATCCTGGCCAGCCGTGAGGGAAGGAGTGCAGAGACACAGGCCAGCTCCCCAAAGAGGGGTCATTTCTGATACCGGGAGGACAGGGTTTCCAAGAACAGTACCATGTCCAGCTGGGAACTGGTCAGAGGGGAGGAAACCAGCAGGGTCAATTTACATGGGATCTGACAGCTGGACCTTGTTGAGAAGAACCATGAGAAATTGCCAACTCTTGATCATTTTGACTTAAAAAATCGCCGAATTGCATCTAGGTCACTCAGACAGTAGCAGCTCCTTTACCAGAGCCACCACGGCCACCCGTCTGTAAGACTGCGGGGGGGGCGATCCTACCTACAGCCTCAGGCACCATGGAGAGGCAGGTGTGCAGGGCCCCCGTGAGGGCTGGACAGGGGCACAGGCTGCACTGACAGGGCGTGGGCAGAATGCAGGTGCACCAGTATTTGCCACGGAGCTGTCCACAGCCTCCGCCCACACTGCCCCCTGGTGTGAGCTAGCCTGCACCTATACTGCCCCCAGGAGTGAGCTAGCCTGCACCTATACTGCCCCAGGAGTGAGCTAGCCTGCACCTATACTGCCCCAGGAGTGAGCTAGCCTGCACCTATACTGCCCCCAGGAGTGAGCTAGCCTGCACCTATACTGCCCCCAGGAGTGAGCTAGCCTGCACCCACACTGCCCCAGGAGTGAGCTAGCCTGCACCCACGCTGCCCCCAGGAGTGAGCTAGCCTGCACCCACGCTGCCCCCAGGAGTGAGCTAGCCTGCACCCACACTGCCCCAGGAGTGAGATAGCCTGCACCCACGCTGCCCCCAGGAGTGAGATAGCCTGCACCCACACTGCCCCCAGGAGTGAGATAGCCTGCACCCACACTGCCCCCAGGAGTGAGCTAGCCTGCACCCACACTGCCCCAGGAGTGAGATAGCCTGTACCCACGCTGCCTCCAGGAGTGAGATAGCCTGCACCCACGCTGCCCCCAGGAGTGAGATAGCCTGCACCCACGCTGCCCCCAGGAGTGAGCTAGCCTGCACCCACACTGCCCCAGGAGTGAGCTAGCCTGCACCCACACTGCCCCAGGAGTGAGATAGCCTGCACCCACACTGCCCCCAGGAGTGAGCTAGCCTGCACCCACACTGCCCCAGGAGTGAGATAGCCTGTACCCACGCTGCCTCCAGGAGTGAGATAGCCTGCACCCACGCTGCCCCCAGGAGTGAGATAGCCTGCACCCACGCTGCCTCCAGGAGTGAGATAGCCTGCACCCACGCTGCCCCCAGGAGTGAGATAGCCTGCACCCACGCTGCCCCCAGGAGTGAGCTAGCCTGCACCCACACTGCCCCAGGAGTGAGCTAGCCTGCACCCACACTGCCCCAGGAGTGAGATAGCCTGCACCCACACTGCCCCCAGGAGTGAGCTAGCCTGCACCCACGCTGCCCCCAGGAGTGAGCTAGCCTGCACCCACGCTGCCCCCAGGAGTGAGCTAGCCTGCACCCACACTGCCCCAGGAGTGAGATAGCCTGCACCCACGCTGCCCCCAGGAGTGAGATAGCCTGCACCCACACTACCCCAGGAGTGAGCTAGCCTGCACCCACACTGCCCCATGAGTGAGATAGCCTTCTCCTCCCTGTTCTGTGGACACCTGAATCTGTCTTCTCCTGGGTGCCACAGGGTGGAACAGAGCCCTGTGCTCTGGGGCATCCTGATTCTCTCACAGAACACCTGAATGTGCCTGCCAGGGGCCGGGACGTGGCCTGAATGCCTGGGGGTCTTCAGGCTCACAACAGGGTGGAATACCTGTCCTTAGTCATGCTCAGGAGCAGACAGACAGCAAACTGCAGGTGCAGTGGCTACAGATTGAGCATTGTGTCTGCAGCCGACTCCACCCTCTGCCGTGGCTGCTGCCCCCCAGGGGAGATGGGTTCTGTGCACTCTCCAGGACGGCTCCACTAGTCCAGAGCCTCTGTGTACCACAGTGACAGCCACTTGGTTATAGAGGAACATCCGACCAACTTTTGCAGCACTGAGGCCTGGATACCTGCCATGGACTACTTAGAGGGGGCAGAATTTGTGTGTGGCTGGGGTGGGGAGGTCACAGCTTCAGAGGTCTCAATCCATAGATGGCTGACTCCATTGCTCTGGGCCCAAAGTGAGGCAGCACATCAGGGCAGAGGGTCCAACAGGAAAGCTTCTCAGCTCATGGCAGGGTCAGGGAGCAGGGAAGGAAGAAGAGGAGGAGGAGGAGGAGGAGGAGAGGAAGGGGCCTCAGGGCAGCCCCCAGGGCCCCACCTCCTCCCTCCACACCCCACCTGCCCACAGTCACCACCCAGTCAGTGCATTCAAACTGGGGTGTTCTCATCAGGTGGCAGCGCTCATAATCTAACCATTTACTTCTGAACATTCGTGCATTAGCAGGAGCTTGGGGGGACACCTCATATCCAAGCCACAACAATGATTAAATGAAATATGCCATTTAAGTAAGTTCCTTTTAACCGCTTCCTGTGGGTACTTCATGACACTGTGTCTGTGGCTTGCGGTGTGTTTCTGTTGGGCAGAGAGAGTCCAGGAGTTGGACACATCCTGTGCCCTTCCGTCAAGCTCCCGTCCCCGGCTCCTGGAGCAGGAGTCTTCCCCACGCCCCTCGACTCTCCTTCCAGAGCTCCAGTCCTTTCCTCCTCTGTGGGTTACCCAGGGTTGGCGACTCGCTTCAGCACATCCCTGTTCCCAAACATCTCTTACCAGAGTTGGGAACAGTGTGCATTCGGACTCCATCAGGCTGATGACCCAACTGGTTGCATAGTCATAGGCCAATGAGTGGCTGGAAAGCGCGGTTTGGGTACTCCACTCCATAGACCCATGAGGAAACAGCAAGCACCCAATGCACGCACCATGCTCGATGCTGTGGATAGTACGCTAACGAGCAAGAGACAATGTCCTCCAAGGTCTGGCACACTTCCTGTCGTGACGCGAGGTCTGCTCTTTGCTCTGAGGTCCCTGTGTGTCTATTGAACCCCATTTCTGGTGGCCCTGTCCTTGCACCAGAGGCCTCCCTGGAACCACCCTGACCTCCATCCTGAGCTCTGGGTGCTGGCCCCTCCACGGAGCCGCTCACCAAGGCCCCTCGTGTCCTCCACGTGGAGGGCACCTTCAGGGCTGTGTCCCTGCTCTTCCCCTGAGAAGCCCCCGTCCTCAGCCGCAGCCGCTCCCTTCCTCCTGCAGGCAGTCCTCCAGGGCGGGAGCCGTGTTCATCGGCAGGTCCCCTCGGTAGGCCACGTGCAGGTGGGGAGTGGGCAGCTGTTCAGCTTAAAGACCAAGCTCCCGTAGCCCTGCACACCTCCACCACCCTGCCCAAGTGCAGGCCAGAGGAAGGGAGGGCCACACCCCAGGCACTTTTTGAGTCTGACAAGGAGGAAAAGGAATTTGATTTTAATGGGAACCCATACGATGGAATCTCCAGCTCAGGGTCGGCTTCTCTCCATTAGGACTGCTCAGACGCAGGCTCGTGGGACCCAGCTTGGGCTCTGTTTACCTGTGGGGACCCGGTCCAGAGCCCGGAGGCTTCTGAGGTTCACTTACTCGAACTTCAACAGCTTTCCAAAGTGGAGCTGCCCTGGTCAGCAAGCGCCATCAGACATCGCCCAGACCCCGCTAGGAAGGAGCAGAGGCAGAAGCAGAGCCCCCAGGCACAGGCCAGGGTCTGCACACGTGGGGAGGATGCCCGCGGGCCTCCGCAGACCAGGACCAGCCTTTGAAAGCTGAGACCCTCACCACTCAGGCTGTGGAGCCAGAGCAGAGCCGCCCTCAGGCACAGAGAATGGCCCCAGGAAGCGTATCCTCTGGGGGCCCAGGTCGGGGGGCCTCCGCGCTCTCCGCCTGCTCAGGTGAGGAGGCCCCACAGGAGAGCCCCCTCGGCTAGTCTCCTCTTGGGTGCGGTCACCCCACATTAATGAGCTGATAGGATCCTTATGGTGCAACGCATCAGTGCCATCGTAGAGTGCACATTCGCACAGAGACCTGTTTGGGGGCACTTGTTAGCACAGATATTATTTAACTAAATAGCTCTTAACGGTTCCTTCAGAGCCTGCTGCATCTGCTGGGTAATTCATTTTAGAATTGGGGACTTTGAAAATTCATTTTTTTTTTTTTAACTTGGCCAACCCTGGTGACCTGCCTCTAGACCAGGGAGTTAGGAGGTATCACTGTGTTCAGAACAGATTTTAAAATAATGCATGATTTATCCTGGAGTAAAGAAAAGCCCCGGAGTGAAGTATAATTTTATTCCATTTTGAAGACTCTTAAAATATATATTATTTTTTCAAACAAATTGCTTCAGGGGAAGAAGAATTTTGAATTCCATCAAATACCTGGCTCTTTTGAAAATTACCTGTTGGGTTCGATCAGCAGAGAGTGGGTGTGAATTGTGTGCACAGACTGAGTGTGCGCTTGGGACCAGAGAACTCGGGTTCTGAAGGTCCTTCCGGTGAGTTCTGTGGCAGTCAAGTCGACTTGACGAGTGGATCAAGGGCTTCGGCTGCTGCAGCGATGCCTCTGAGCATCCCGGGCTCCCCATGTCTCAGCTGGAGCCGCGGCTCCGTGTGTCCCCTCAGGGCCACTCGTCAGCTGGAGAAGTGGAGGTGTGGGTGTGACAGCCCAGGCTGTGCCCAGCAGGGCTCTGAGCAACCACCTGACCTCTCACTGCAGCACGGGGGCAGCCTGGACAAGGCACACACAAGTGGGCGCCTGAGGCCCATGGAATGTTCCGACCGGCCAGCAGCCTGCTGCAGGACGCACGCCCCTGCTCTGAACAGGAACAACTGTTCAACTGTCTGACAAAGGACAAGGTCTAAAATTCAAAGAAACAAAAACTCAGTCCAGATCCTATTGTGTCCGCCCCCTGTCCAGCCCACAGCCCTCACAACAGAGTGTCTGACTGACGGTTTGAGACCTGATTTTCCAAAGGAACTTTGGAAAGTGCAGGTTGGGGCCGTCATGGCGCCCACTAGATGGGTCTGATTAGCCTCGCGGAGGAGACAGGGGAAGCTGAAGGGGTTAAGAACCAGAGGTTGCTCAGGAAGAGGAGGTGGCCCCCATCGGAGCCTTCAACACGAGCTGCGGGTTCTACTGGCTCCCTGGTGAATGCACTTTAACGGTCCTAGAAAACTTTTGAAGGCAGGGTGAGAATTGGAAATTTCAACAACATAAAAAAAATAAATAAAACCTGCCTGAATATTCCACTGATTTCAAAAAAAGTGTCACCTTAGAAATCACTGCAGGACCCATCCCAGCTGCGTCCGCACACAGGCACCTTTCGAAAACAGGAAAGTGGTCATGTTTGAATTCAGCCCTTCCCGACTAGGCTGGGTGGGGAAAGGCGCCCACCAGCTCTTCAAGCCCAGGGAGCTCAGCCTCTCCTCAGCTCCAGAGTCTTGAGCTGCAGGTCCCACCCTGCAGGGCTCCTTCTGTGTGTTTGTGATAACACACACCCGGCACTGGCCCTCCTGCTCCTGCCGTCCTGGTCCTGAGGGACCCCTGTGCTCCTTGGTC
This sequence comes from Callospermophilus lateralis, assembly GCF_048772815.1. Lineage (NCBI taxonomy): Eukaryota > Metazoa > Chordata > Mammalia > Rodentia > Sciuridae > Callospermophilus > Callospermophilus lateralis. The sequence goes on along the minus strand of NC_135317.1, from coordinate 109,026,902 downwards.
TCCACCAGTATTCTCCGCCTCACCCAAGTCCACCTGGCCGCCGGCTGCCCCTGCCAAGCTCATCACACACACGCACACACACACACACACGCGCGTGCGCAGTCTAATGCACTTCTGCTGGCCAGGCACACCTCTGCTCGGAACCCGCTCCCTCAGGGAGCCCTCCTGCGCCTAGTCAGCTGTCGAGGGAGCCACCGGTCCCCAGCCTCCACACTCCGCTGCAGGTCCTCAGCAGATGGTCCCTGGGGTGATGGTTTGACTAACGTCTGCCACCCGGCCATGGCCCTCCAGAGCAGGAAGTGCCCCCGTGTCTGCACGGCGGAGGGCTCTGCTCAGTGCCCACCACGCCCGAGGGCCAGGCTGAAGAGGTGGCGAGGGGCCAGCAGGACACAGGCCTGGGACCGGCATGAAGGTCAGAAGCAGGAGGACTGCGGAGGGGTGCAGCGCCCACTGTGGCTGAAACGCTGCCCTGTCCCACATGACACAGGTTCTCCTCCACGTTGCCCTTGACCCTGGTGTAGAGGCAAGTTGACGGACTTTTCCACAAAGTAAACATGGAGGCTTTGAGGGCCACAGAGGTCCTGTCTCTGCCTCTGAATGCTGCTATTGTGGCCCGTGTAGGAGCCAGGGCAGTGCAGAGGCCAGGGTACCGGCTGGGTTCCCAGGGGGCCAGGGACTCTCGCTCTCCCCACTCCTGACCTAGGGCCCATAGTTCGTTGCTGTGGGACTGTCCTCCTTGCAGCAGCGTCAACAAAAGTGCCCAGACACTGCCACAGGCTCCTCTGGGGGAGAACCACCTGCGGAAAGCACAGAGAGAAGCCCCAGGCTGGCCCTGGCCCGTGGGCTGACCCACCCTGTTGACCTGGAGGAGCGGAGGGCACTGAGGACCCCAGGGAGTGCTCCGGTGGCCTCCCTCACGGGGAGGCCCTGATCCACCGGCTCCGGCTTGCCCGCGCCCGGGGAAGGCCCTTGAAGCAGGGACTTGGGGAGCGTGACTGGTGCGCCCTAGGTCTCAGGTGGAGTCGGCCTGCTCCAGCGAGGGACGCTGGTCCTGTGCCCGCAGTCCCTCCCCACCCCGTCCCGTCATTTCTGTGACTTTTTAGGAAGGAGCCTTCAGTGAAGCGTATGCAAGGCCACGCAAGGGCCCAGGCGCAGCCAGACAGCAGGCGGCGCGGCCAGCGCTGGGCAGCAAGACAGACCCCTTTCCTCCTTTCCTTCTGGTCGTCTTTTCCTCTTGGATCTGGTGCCCCCCTGTCCTGTGTTCCCCACTGGTTGGGCACTGCCCCCTTGGGCTGTGGTTCATATTGTAACGTCTGTGCCCTGCCCTCCAGTGGGTTGTGTGCCTGGCCGGCCTGGCCCTGGCCCCCAGGCCCCGGGTGCTCTGTCCCTGCCCTCTGCCCACTGGAGGGAGCAGAGCCCCGTGTCTCTCCGGCCTCCTGCTTTGCTTCACAGGAGGTGCCCTTCTCCCTGGGGCGGGGAGGCCATGAGCACCCCTGCCTTCCACCCCCACAGCAGTCTCCGCTCCCCACAACAGCCATCTACTCTCACCTCTAAGTGGGGCTGGGAACCCGGACAGGTTGGCTGGGGGACATAAAGACACGGGTTTCACTGTCTGCACCGAGGTCCTTGGCCGAGTCCTGTGGGAAGGAGCTGGTGGAGAGCGGCTTTTCCTCTCAGGGCCAAATGTTAAAATACTGGATCCATTTCCCTTCTTGGCCGTTCTCCGTTCCAACCCCAAGAGTGCCACCATTCACACAGCCCTGCAGAGGCCGCTCGTCTTGGTGCCCGTGGGCGGCAACGCTGGGAAACCTCAACAGCCTCCCAGAGGGCCTGATTCTAAATTCTAAATTCTGAAGCCCAACTTGTGGGCTTTGCAGGGTCAGACTGAGCCCAGGCGAGGCACCTGGCTGGGCCGGGGCCTGGATGGCCGGCAGGAGGCCGGGCGGTGCTTGGAGAAGAGTAGCCCTGGGGCAGGAGGGAGAAAGGCAGCCCTTCACAGCATCCCGCTACTGGGCAAGGCGGGAGGAAGGGCCCCGCTGTGGTCCAGCCACGCTTGGACGAGGCTCGTGCGCCCTCGCGTGGCCGTGCGCGGGAGTGCATGGGAGTGCACGGTGCCCTAGAACACCGGCCCTAAGCTGGCCTGTGGACCCCTGGCCAGCCTGTCCCGGGACCAGGCCAACCGGTAGGGCGACCCTACTCACAGAACTCCAGAATAACCAACAAAGATTCCAGTCGTGATATTAAAAACATCCAAGAACAGTAATTGTAAGATAAAATAAATTAACCAGTAAATAAAGTGAGTTAAACAAGAACTGCGTTTAACACTGTCCAGATCTGAGAGCTGGAAGACACGGTTCCCCAGGGGCTCGCATGGGTCTCATAGGCCTCCAGAGGGTGACGACAACACACCCGCAGGGCTCCTTGGTGGCGGCTGCATCCCCACAGCCCCGCGGACACAGCAAGCTCCCTACTGGGCTCCGCCACCATGTGGGGGAGAGGCTGTGGCCCACCAGCCCACGCAGGGCGGGGGACAGCCCAGGTGGTGTGAAGCCGGGCTGCTGGACGGGCCCTGGACGGGCGTCTCCCCACTGGGCTCTGCTCTGGCAGGATCTTCAGTTTGGGCATCTGAAGGACCACGGCTCCATGTTGCGTGGCTTTTGAAATAAATGAAAATCAGTTGGCAAAATTCTGAACGAGACCAAGAACAGTCCTCCCAAAGTTAATTGCTAAGAAACATTGGGCATGTGGAGTTTCTCCAGGGGAGCCCGCACTCCCGGGCTGCGGCAGGGAAGGCCTCCCCGCCCCGCAGCCTCCCCGCCTCCCCAGCCTCACCACCTCCCCAGCCTCACCGTCTCCCCAGCCTCCCTGCCTCCCCAGCCTCACCGCCTCCCCAGCCTCCCTGCCTCCCCAGCCTCCCTGCCTCCCCAGCCTCCCCGCCCCGCAGCCTCACCGCCTCCCCAGCCTCACCACCTCCCCAGCCTCACCGCCTCCTCAGCTGGGCCGACCACTGCAGGGACTGCTGCACTTCAGTGCCACCTCCTGCCGAGGCCCCTCGCCTCCTGAGGAGCAGAACAAGAAGCCCGATGGCCTGGGAAGAGCCAGGTGTGGAGGACACGGCAAGGCCTCCTCTGGCCACAGAGGAGCTCCCGCCACACATCCTTCAGCTGGGGCACTCTCGGGACTACAGCTGTGGGCCCCAGCTTCTCCCTCGACTCGGGGGACTTGGGGTGCTGGTGGGTGCTCTGAAGGAAGAGGAAGCCCATGCCGACCTCGTGAGGAAGACACTCCGCCGTCTCCCTTGGCACCCGCCTGTCCAGCTCTGGGGGTGGGAGCCAGCCTTCAGGCCCTGCCCACTGCCATCCTGCTGGTGGCATGGTCTCGTCTGTCCACTGGCCCCTCTCTTCTGGCCTCACGTCGTCCTTCCTGCTGCCCGCCTGGGGGTCTGACACGGCCCTCTGTCTACTTTCCAAGGCTTCCGCAGGGCACAGCACCTCCAGCCCCCTCCCTACCCAGCAGCGACCGGGAGAGGGGCCTCCAGGACCACGAGGGTGGAGCCCCCACACCACATCTCCCTTAACCAGAACTACCTGGTCAGTGCCATCTCTCGCCATGTCAGCCGCAGGGTGAGGCCAGAGTCCCTCCTTACAAAGCCCCCATGGGAGCTGCCCAAGCTGTTCCCCAGGCTCTGAGAAATGCCCCCCCTTCCACCCCAGGAGGTCTGATTCCCAGGCTGCAGCCAGAAGCTGACTATTTGGCTTCTGATCCCACTGACCAGAGAGGTGGCTCAGAGGACACTACTTCAGGAATGTGTGACAGTGTTGGGGACGTTTTTCGTATCACCTGTCAGTTTGTGCTCCTGGCTCCTGGTGGGGAGAGGCCAAGGGTGCTGCTGAGCACCCTGCAGTGCCCAGGACACCCACGGCAGGGTGCACCTGCCTGTGTCCACAGCACCTGTCCAGCTCCCAGGCTGAGAACCTCGAGGGGCTGGGAACCTGCTGGCTGTTCTGCTTGTGAGGAGAGAAGGCCAGTCCTGCAGCGCTCCTGTTGCTGGCCGACTTCCCGTTCCAGCCCACGCCTCACTCCTGGCTGCCACAACACTAAGGCCACTTGAGTGGTTGCCCCAGACCCTGGGGAACAGCAGGCGGGCAGCTTGGAGGTCCTGATCTGCTGAGGTGCAGCCCTGGTCCTGGCCTCATCGGCCACTGTCCATCTGCAGCCCGTGGAGCCCGGGCGTGGGCGCCGTGGGCAGCGCCACACCACCAGCTCTGCCCTCCCCAGGGCCAGGCTCAGGCCACCTGGTGCCCTGTGTCCAGAGCTCACCCTCTGAGCAGGATGGAGGGCAGAGCAGGCCTCGCGATGCCCTCACACCCTGAGACAGCGGGTGGACCCCAGTCCTGCAGAGCGGGATTCGTGGGGTGCCAGGCAGCCAGACCTCTGCTGCCCGGTCTAGGTGGTGGGCCCCTAGCTCAGATTCAGTTGGAAGACCACCCTGGAAATCCCAGGAGGCCACAGAGACCCTTGCAAAGAGGTGGGGGTCACTGTCCAAAAGGCCACAGGGTTGAGGGCTCACAGTCCCTGTCCAGGGAAGGTGGCCTGCTTGTGACCCCTTCATAGCCACCAAGGTGAGCCGTAGGACCCAGGCAGCAGGTGTGGCCACTGTGGGTGGCAGTGCTGGGCCAGCCCTCAGCCCTGCGTAGGTCACGCTCCTGCCATGGGGCAGGCTGCCCACCTGAGCCAAGGCCCCCCATATGCGTGTGTGCCACCCCCTTGCAGCCCTGTGCCACCCCCTCGCGGCCCTGTGCCACCTCCTTGCAGCCCTGTGTCACCCCCTCGCGGCCCTGTGCCACCTCCTCGCGGCCCTGTGTCACCCCTCGCGGCCCTGTGCCACCTCCTTGCAGCCCTGTGTCACCCCCTCGTGGCCCTGTGCCACCTCCTCGCGGCCCTGTGTCACCCCCTCGCGGCCCTGTGCCACCTCCTCGCGGCCCTGTGCTCCCCAGCTGGCTGGGGTGTGGCTTGCCTCTGAGGGGGGAGACAAGGGTCCAGCCCTGGGTCCTCCAGGAGCTTCTGTGGCAGCCACAGCACAGTAGGGAGGGCAGTGTAGGGCAGGGAGAGGAAAAGGCTGACCCATAAACAGGAGCGGACACAGCCCTGAGCAGGCGCCTTTGGCCACCCTGCCGCTGGCCTGGGCTCCTCCAGGGGCTGCCCCCCAGTGCAGGGGACAGCCGCAGGGCCCACCTTCAGGGAGAGCCCTCCATGAACACAGGATGTGCTGGGATGGACAAGAACAGGGGGAGTCTCCACGCCCGCATTCACCCCAGGGCATAGAGCAGGCCCTGCCGGGGGAGCGCCCTGGCCTCTCGCAGGAACAGGGGGCCAGGCGTGGCCGGGTTGAGGTCAAGACTGCTGTTACCACGCGGTGGTCCTCCCCACCGCCTACAAGAGTCATGCAGGAGCCGGAAACCAGGACTGTGATGAGGCCAGGGCCGCAGGGTGGGGAGAATCTCGGGGAGCTGGGGACCGGAGCTTGCTCACCACGCCTGGGAAGAGCCACCTCCACCAAGACCTGTGCTCCAGTGGTGGTGTAAGGTGCTGGTGTAAGGTGGTGGTGCAAGGTGGTGGTGTAAGGTGGTGGTGTAAGGTGCTGGTGTAAGGTGGTGGTGTAAGGTGGTGGTGTAAGGTGCTGGGGTAAGGTGCTGGTGTAAGGTGGTGGTGTAAGGTGGTGGTGTAAGGTGCTGGTGTAAGGTGGTGGTGCAAGGTGGTGGTGTAAGGTGCTGGTGTAAGGTGCTGGTGTAAGGTGGTGGTGTAAGGTGGTGGTGTAAGGTGCTGGGGTAAGGTGCTGGTGTAAGGTGGTGGTGTAAGGTGGTGGTGTAAGGTGCTGGTGTAAGGTGGTGGTGCAAGGTGGTGGTGTAAACACACCGGGTGACAGCACTGTGCTACTCCTCCTCCCTCCCTGGGCTTCCCGCCCCGCTGCAGGGCGCCTGGAACCCGGCTGCACATGGAGCTCCCTCCAGGGGCTGCAGACGTGCCCCGCCCCCGACTCAGTTACACAGAGCCCCAGGTGGCCTTGGTGTCAGCTCTAAACTCCCCGATGGTAACTCCAGTGAGACCAGGTCCCCAGCCGGTGCTGGGGAGCAGGGGCTGCGCCTTGGCTGCCCCCAGAAATTGCCTGGGGGTTCTAGAAGCACTGAGGACCGGGTCCTATCTCTAAAGATACGGCTGAATGCGTCTCGGGGAGATCTGGGCGTTAGAAGTTGCTACAACACTCAGGTGACGTTGGCATCTCGCCAAGCCTGAGACCACCGGGTCCCCAGGGGTACACAGAACAGGACAAGGAGAAGAGCGAAGGGAGCAAGGGACTCCCAGAGAGAAGCTGCTGCTGCTCTGGCCCTCAGGGGGACTTGCCTCATGGCCCTGGGAACGGAATGTCCACATCCACCCAGGCTTGGTGACCACCGGTGATGCCAGCCTGGCTCCCCTTGCTCATCTGGAGGCGAAGGCCTGTCCACCCCAACAGCAGTGTCCCTCTTGGATGCTCCTGCCAACCCACCCCTTCCCCTCACCTCCTCCCAGACTCCCATCCTGCCCACCTGCACTTGCTCCAAAGCCTGCCAGCGCCTAGGAGGTGGGCCAGGAAGCCCTGGCAGTAAGAAGCACAGGCTGGTGCTGCTGCAGCCCTGGGGCTGCCTCCTCCCCGTCACGCTCCCGGAGTGGCAGGTAAAGGCCAGAGGGAAGCCGCTCGAGGCAGCAGGTAGGAGGAAGCCACCGCTGAGAACGCAGAGCTGAGGCCCCAGCCCCTGGGCACTGAGAAGCACAGAGCCACCCCACCTCACCCTCCTGGAGAGCCACCTAGGACCTGCGGAGGAGGAGTGGCACCCGTGTCAAATGAGCCACTCTGACAATATTTGTCTCCCTACAGCCGAGCAGCGTCCCTGGTGGAGAGGCGGGAATGCAGTTCTTCATTGTTTCACGCTGCCCCGTATGTGAGAGCCCTGGCTTCGTCTGATGGACAAGTGTGGGCGTCCACTCAGTAGGTGGCTCTGCTCTCAGAGGGTCCAAGCTCTTCCTGCCATTTTAGGTCACCATACTCCGTTTATCCAGGGTGTCTCCCCTCATGATGCAAGATGGCTGCTGGTGCTCTGTACAACACACCTCCTTGAACAACAATATCCCAAATTGAAAAGAAAGAGAAGATTCTTTGTATTTCTCAGATGCTGCCCAAAAGTTTCCAAAGGACTTCCTTCCAGGCTCCATTTCCAGAGTCGGGTCACCTACTGAGCCCTCAACCACTGTCTGCACAGGAATGTGGATGGCTGGGATTGGCTTGGACCCAGGTCCTTGGGCTGCAGGGAGCCCACCGACCCTGGCAGCAAGGCAGGATCCTCCTAGAGAACAAGGAGGGGGAGGGCTGCTGTTTAGGCCAGCGGGAGCCCGCCAGGTGGGCCCGGCCGGCACCTGTGCTAGAACAGGGAGGCCTATCCCTACCCACAGCCTCTTCTTGCCAGGCCTGCACCCTCCTGCTCACCATGGCTCTAGACGGCTTGCCCGCTATTGTCATTTTAGGAGACTGAAGCAGAGGAATTCAAGGGACTTACACACCAAGTCATGGAGTGGCTGATTGCTGGGCTGGGAGTCCACCATGTCAACGTGACTCTATTTATGATCCCACTGCTGTTCAGACTATGGCAAGTGCCTTTCCTGCAGGGGCATAAGCATGGCCGCAGCTGCCCCACGGAGCGAGGTGCCCCTGAAAACCCCCAGCTGCGCTGTCCAGGCCGTCAGTCACCTCAGCTGGCCGGTCTCAACCCTCGGAGCAGGTGGACGTGGGCAGTGACCCTCAGGGGAGGACAAGCTGCACCATCCTGGCGGGAACACGCAGTGTGACAATGACAGTGTGAAAGCTCGCGCAAACGCGGCCAGGCTTCTAGACCAGGGGAGCGCAGGGCACAGAGATGCAGCCGCCGCCACCCAGGAGGAGGCCCGAGAGCCAGGCCCTGAGAGTGTCCACAGCTTGGCTCTTCCCAAGTGAACTGCGGGGAGAGGGAAGGTGAGAAGGGAGGGAGAGACGCACCACCCTCCCAGCGCGTGGCTCCCAGCGCGTGGCTCCCAGCGCGTGGCTCCCAGCGCGTGGCTCGCCGTCTTGGTTCAAAACACCTGCCAAGAGCACTCACCACAGAGAGATGCAAACACGGCCACAGAGTGAGCTGTGCCACCCTGACTTCCTGCGACGCACCACCTCACACACACTCTGGCAGGACTCTCGGGGCAGAGGGGAATTCCTCCAGGCCACAGGAACAAGTCTCTGGGGTGCAGGACACGGCAGCTGGACCCGGGGTCACATACTTCCTGGGAGTGCTGGGAGAGATGCAGGAGCCCACCAGGGAGGGAGGCCCTTGCCATAGCTCAGGCCTGGTCTTCCCAACAGTGGTCCTGCAGCTGGCTCTTGAGGACCCGGCTGGGGGTCCCCCACCCCGAAGGCCATGGGATTCCCAGGAGCAACTGGACCTTTGGGACCAGTGACCTCCTACCACAAAGCTGTCCTCCTGTTGGGGCTAGATGTGAATCCAAGTCCCCCTCACACGGCCACTCACCCAGGAGACCCTCTGTGGGGCCCAGGGGACCACAAGACAACACTCAGCCTAGGGCGAGAGCCAGAGGCCCGCAGGGAGACCCCGACCTTCTGTTCCGACCCACAGCACCACTGGGACGTTCCTGTACAGGAGGCACGGCGCCACCCCAGAGAGCCACCCTGCACGGTCCCTGCCAGAGCTCACTGACTTTCACCAGAGGGTAGATCACCTAAGCCCACCTCAGGAAACCAACTCAAAGCAGCCCACTCCCAGCCGGTCCTCCTGGTGCCCATCGAGGCCTGTGCCAGCTGCGATCCCCTGACAGGGTTACCCAGGCCTCCTGGTGCCCATCCACCCCTGTGCCAGCTGGGATGCCCTTACAGGGTTCCCCAGGCCTCCTGGTGCCCACCCACCCCTGTGCCAGCTGGGATGCCCCACAGGGTTCCTGAGGCCTCCTGGTGCCCATCGAGGCCTGTGCCAGCTGCGATCCCCCGACAGGGTTACCCAGGCCTCCTGGTGCCCATCCACCCCTGTGCCAGCTGGGATGCCCCACAGGGTTCCCCAGGCCTCCTGGTGCCCATCCACCCCTGTGCCAACTGGGATGCCCCACAGGGTTCCCCAGGCCTCCTGGTGCCCATCCACCCCTGTGCCAGCCTGGATCCCATGACAGGGTTCCCCAGGCCTCCTGGTGCCCATCCACCCCTGTGCCAGCCTGGATCCCATGACAGGCTTCCCCAGGCCTCCTGGTGCCCACCCACCCCTGTGCCAGCTGGGATGCCCCTACAGGGTTCCTGAGGCCTCCTGGTGCCCACCCACCCCTGTGCCAGCTGGGATGCCCCACAGGGTTCAAAGGCCTCCTGGTGCCCATCCACCCCTGTGCCTGCTGGGATGCCCCACAGGGTTCCCTAGGCCTCCTGGTGCCCACCCACCCCTGTGCCAGCTGGGATGCCCCGACAGGTTCCTGAGGCCTCCTGGTGCCCACCCACCCCGAGCCTACTGGCACCCCCGGCAGGTCCCATGTCTCAAGCCAAGCCTGGGTGTGCCCCAGCAGGTCAGCTCTGCTCACACAGCACCCTGATGTGCTCTCAGCTGTGAGTGACAGGACACACAGAGCGGAGGTGGCCGACAGAGGCCGGGACTTGTCTCTCCTCCTAGGTGGCGCCCAAGCTCAGGAGGCCCCCGGTGAGCAGCACATGCACATTTGGACTGTGTTAGGGTTTGGAGGTGAGGTGTCCCCCAAATCCATGTGTGAGAGGATGCGGAAGAGGTCAGCAGGGAGGTGCTCAGACTGTGAGAGCTGTACCTGATCCGTGGAGTAACCCGTGGACGTGGATAACTGGGCAGTGCCTGAGGCAGAGGGGGTGTGGCTGGAGGAGGTGGACCTCTGGGGCCTGTCTTTGTCCCTGATGAGCAGAGAGTGCTCCCTCTCTCTCCCTCCCTCCCGCTCTCTTCTCCCTGGCTGTCCTGTCCTGAGCTGCCTCCTCTGCCATGTCCTTCCACCATGATACTCTGCTCACCTGGGCCCAGAGCCATGGAGCTGGCCAGCCATGGACTGAACCTCGGGAACCAGGAGACCAAATGAGCGTTTCTCCTGTACCTTGTTGCCACCGGTGGTTTGCTCACAGCGATGACCATCTGACCTGAACACACTGGGCAGGTCTTTCTTCTGTGCTCTGGTCAGCAGCTTTCCCAGCTCTGCTTCTAGAGGCCAGCAGCCTCTCTTCTGTTGTCACAACCAACCACAACTCCAGACCTGTGTCCACCAGGACAGCCCCACTTGGAACCCACGAGCTGTGAGTGACAGGACACACAGAGGCCGAGACTTGTCTCTCCTGTCAGTGAGGTCCATGGGCAGGCAGCACGGCTGGCCTGGGGAGACCATGGTCCCCAGTGACCGGGTCTCTGTCCCTCCATTAGCGACACACGACTTCCTCTTCATGGCGCAAAAGCCCCGGCTGCGCCACAGAATGCAGCTTCCAGCCCAGGAAGAAGAATGGGCCAGTGCGCTCTGCCTTAAGGACACTTCTGAGGAGGCACAGCCCGCCCCGAGCCTGTCCTCTGGCCACACTGACAGCAAGGCGAGCTGCAAATGCAGGGGTAGCTGGTGGCTGCCGGGAAGGACAAGCACGCAGGGGTCAGCCAGCCCTCTCTGCTGCTCCGGGACAGCACGGCCACACCTGTGATCAGGCTGACACCTCACAGCTGCAGAGAATCAGCTCTCTGCACCTCCCTGAAAACACAGGGCGCCAGTTCCGCCCCTGAGCCCTGTGCTGGGCTCACCATCCCACCCTTCAGCTCTCCCGGGCTCCTGCTGGGGAGCGGCTCAGGGGAGCTGCAGTTCTGCACTCCGCCAGGAGATGGCGACGTTGCCCCGTAAACAGGAAGATGTCCCGCGGCCCAGGGAAGAAGGCTCCAGGATGTTTGGGGTCACTAAGCTGGGGCTCCCCCAGTGGCGGGCTCGGCTGGGTTTGGTCCAGCGCAGTGTCACCTGGAAGCTTAGCCTGTCGACTGTCCGTCATCCTTGCTGGCTTCCATCTTGTGAGTTTTTAAAATTTTATTTTATTTTTCAGACTGACTTGCTGCCTCCTGTTTTCAGTTTCTTGCCCCCAATTGTTTTTTATTTCTAACTGGGTTCTGAATTTTATGGCCAATTAGGAATAAAAACTGTATCCAAAAAATCACTTAGGGGCTTACTGAGGAACAGGCCTTTACCCTCCACTGGCTTCTGGCCTTTCTAATCTGTGAGCATGAGTTTAGCTTCAGATGCATCCAAGGGAGACATGGGGCGTCCTTGTGGGCTCCTGCAGGCCGAGCCTCTGGGCCTGTGGGGAGGGCTGCTCCGCTGTCCACCCAGCCCTGGAACCCACCCATGACATCCCCTGGTCCTGAGCGCTCTTTGTTCAGCCCCCTACCACGGCCACACCCTTCCTGAGGCACGATTTTGTTCTCTTAATCTAGAGGCCTTTGCCGCATATTTTAAGCTACGAATTCCAGACATATTTTAACTATCATTGTTGTTTACTTTTTCTGTCACTTTTTACAAATGTTTTTGTGTGACTTTGTCTGGAAATGGGGAGCCCCAAGATGTTAACCTTTGGTTAGAGAGGTATTACCAGAATGTTCTCTTTCCTCAGAATTTCTCAGTTTCTCAGAGCCATACAGGTGTCAGAGGTCAGAGCAGCAGATAAAGGCACCTTCCATTTCACCGAATGTTGCAAGAATGCCAAGCGACCCGTGTCTGCCTGGAGGTTCTGCCATCCACGCACCAGTGGCTGAACGGAAGGGGACACTTTGTCGCGCCTCCCCTCCTTGCTCCCAGCTGCCCCACCTTCTCATGTGACAGGGACCTGTCCCTTCTAAGTGATTTCTGTGCCTACCTTCAAGCCCTTTTCTAGATTCAGGGGAGTCAGTGTTTAGCAAATGGACCAAAGGCCAAGGTGCCTGGGCGAGGGAACAGGCTGTGAGGGACAGCCTGAAGGTGGAATCTGGGCCCGGCCAAGAGGGCCCTGGCACAGCTAGGAGGACGGGCGCCATGGTGACCAGGCTCAGGTAAGGCCCACAGACCTGGGGCTCACATGCGGAAGGACGCACCTGGTGGGGGTCCTCCTGCCCGGGCAGCTTGCCAGCATTCAGTTTGAGGGACGAGGAAAGTGTTATCTGCAAGGCAGACGGGTCTTCCCAGGAACAGGTCACGCAGCGACTGCCTGACGGCCGCAGCTGTCACTGAGAACTTTAGCAGTAGACAGCATTCACCCCTGTTCCCACGGCGGCGGCTCCCACCACGCAGGGTCCCCGTGCTTCGTGGCTGAAGTGGGCCTGGCTCCTCTTCTCTGCCCTCAGCCCACTGTGTGGCATCAGAGCCTGATGGCTGCAGTGTGACCTGGTGTGCCCAGTGCCCCGCAGCCCTAGTTCCTTGGAGATAAGGGCCACGCTGTGTTCATGCCTCACGACACAGACACACTGTCCCGGGTCATGGAGTGGCACCGTGGACGTGCATCGACAGGGTCCTGGTGCTCAGTAAATAGCCACCTGCAGCGCAGCATCCGCAGGCCTCCGACTGGGGCGGCACCAACCAGAGAGCACAGTGGGCGTCCTGGAGCACGCAGCCCCATCGGGTCAGGTCCAGGTCGTAGCGCAGGACGGTGGCCCCGGCACAGGGCTGAGAGGTGGCACAGGACGAGGGGCTGGAAGAGAAAGGGGCCAGGCGGCACCCAGGCCAGCTGGCCCAGGCTGGCTGGGCAAGCGCTGGAGCAGCCCTGCTCTCCGGGGTGCACAGGAGAGAGCCCCTCCGTGACGCCTGTGATGCCCTTGACTTTAAAACTTCCCTCCTCTTCTCACACCCTTCCCGGACCCCCGCGGCCTCCGTGAGAGATTGCCAGAAGTAGGCCTGCCTGGCCAGCTGCGAGGGGCGCTGGGCCCCCCACCCCCGCCACGGGCTTGGTGGAGGTGATTAATTAGCGCATGTCCGTGTGGGGACGCGTGCCTGCCGCCACACCAGCCCGTGACAGCAGGGGCTGCGTGCGGTGTCACTCCTCTCTCACGCTCCCCCGAAGCCTAATTGGCGGCGACGCGTGGGCCAGCTGCTGGAGACCTGAGCTCAGTGGGCGCCCGGCTCAGGCTTCCTGGCAGAGCCTGTGGGGCTCGCAGCCTTCCAGAGAGAAGCTGCTCCAAAGGGCCCCCTCCAGGGCACCTTCCCTCAGCAGCAGTGTCCCCAGCAGTGGCTCTGATGGCACTTTCTGCAAAACGACAGACGGGCAGGCGCCTTTGCCCAGGAAAGGGCCAGGTGCTTACTGACCCCCAGAGCATGCGACCCAGGTGTCCCCAGAACCCTCCCAGATGATCTCGGAGTCAGCCCAGCGACAGGGAGGGGCCGACTCTGCAGCTGGTGATGGCGTGGAGCACAGCACGGCCACAGGAGCCCACGGGCTGGCAGGCCACTCCACCCAGGCAGAGCACGGGGTCAGGCCCCAGGCTCCGGAGGAACGACTCCTGAGCCAAGTCCAGGGACCCGACAGGCACCAGCCAGCAGCCACCTCTAGAGGGGCAAGGGGCAGCCCAGGGGTGAGGCTGCGGACACCGCCACCATCCTCCGCTCCCCTCTCCTCAGCCTGGCACCCGCGGAGGCCGAGAGCAGAAGCCTCAGCTGAGCAGGTGCAGGCAGTTGCCCCTTTCACCACAGGGACGGACGGAAGGCCAAGACCCCCTGCCTAGAGAGCCCAGGGCAGCCGGCCCACAGCTGGGAAGTCAGGGGTGCAAGGGCCTGGGTCCCCCCAGCCAGAGGGGCAGTAACAACCTCATTAGGAGGGTCACCTCTGTGGCACAGTGACCGCAGCCAGCCTGCAGGGGCCCGTGCTGCCCGCAACCTGAGCAGGGCCAGGGCTGTACAGCTGCTGTCCCGCCCCCCACCTAGCTCCTCATTAGCCCCCTGCCAGGCTGCCACCCTGGCAGATGAGGAAGTGCTGCTGCTGCTCCGCCCAGCCCCATCTCCTGGACCACCCCACTCCCGCCCTCCCCTGGCCTCCTGGACGGTCACTTGGTCCCCTGTTCTTGGTCCTCCAATCCAGGTGGGAAGACTCAGTTCATCTAAAGCCCCAGACCTTCCGTTCCGCGATCCCTGCCAACTTGGAGGAACTGCCCTCAGTCCCAGGTGCAGCCAGAAGCTCCTTCCCCCTGGTGACCCGGGGGCCATGACCCGGGCACACCCTGTCAGCAGCCGGGCAAGGCGCCCTGTGGGGAGCCACGGAGCTCTCCAGCTGCTTGCATCTCCCTGGGGAGGGCCCGTATCGCGAGGAGCAGAGGAAATCCCTGACATGCCGTGCACCTGCTGGTGTCCAGCACAGCACAGGTGGACAGAGCCCAAGCAGACACCCACCAGCCCAGGGTGCCAGGGACCAGAGCTGCAGAGACCCACCCAGGAGGCATCCCCAGCCTCAAGGAGGCCGCAGTCCAGGGGAGGTGAAGGCTGAGGCCTGCACAGTGGGAGCAGAGTCAGCGGGCGGAGCCAGGAGGACAGGAGGGACAGTGGGCTGCAGACTCCCAGGGCCGGCTGGGCGCAGCGCCTGTTCCCCATGGCAGTGCCCGCCCATGCCCCTCTCTCCCTCTGTACCGCGAACAGCGGGCCCGAGGCTGGAGCTTCTCGCAGCTGCGCCAGGCTCCGGGCTGCTGGCTCTCCTCTTCCTCCCGCGAGCCCCACGGTGGCTCCCCTCGCTTCCCGCACCTGAGCCTGCTCACCCCGAGAGGTCACTGAACTGCAGGGGGGTGGGCTTTCAGTGAGGTCGGGGTCAGCTTGTCTGAGGAACCTGGGCTCCTGGGCCCCAGTTGTCCCCCTCCTTACTGACGTGGCCTCCCAAGCAGAGCCCCGTGTTCAGCAGGTGTGCTGGTGCGGAGGCACTGCTCCCTGACCCCTCAAGGTCACCCAAGGGACATGTGAGGACAGACATCGGAGCCCTCTCAAGTGCAGCTCAGTGCGGCCACCTGCCCCGCAGAGCTGTGCTGAGCTGCTGCAGTAGCATCTGTCCTGGGACATCTTTTCCTCTCTCCCGCCATGCTTGCCGCTCTGAGTGCGGCATTCAGCTAGCTTTCCTATCCCTACAGCAGCTTTTCCAAAAACACATCCAGTGAAAATCAAGACGCCTTGGACCTTACTTTAATAATAAAAATAAAGTGTTGGGCAGGTTCTCATCCCCAGTCATGAAGTTTGGGGAAGAGTGCACTCTGCTCCCGAGGGTTTGCTGTGCACATCAGCCTCCTCAAGGCCCTGAGAAGTCCGGCACCAGGAAGGTCTGCCCGGCTGATTGCTGCAGCGGCCCGGCTGTCACTCACCACATGGAAGCCGCTCTTATGCAGCACCCATTCCCTCTCCTGGGACCCTGGGCTTAGAGGATCACCCGTGACAGCTCAGGGTCCACCAGGCTGCTCAAAGAAGCCAAACCTTCTGGAACCAAAGTGTTGATTTCATGACAACAAAGGGCAGCCAGATGGCAGCCCGACTGGTACCTCTGAAATCACATCACATGGGTGACCACCTGCTCCGTGCAGCCCGCGAGCGCAGAGCTCCCCTAACAGGGTAGAAGGAGGCCACGGCATCTCTTCAAAAGTCAAATGTATGCTGCCTCTGACCCAGAAAGCAGGACGTTGGAGCAGATCTCCTCAAACAAATCATGACCCACCTTCCACAATGGACCCGGGAGAAGTCCCCAAGCACACACTGAAAAGGCAGAGGACAGGGCGGGCAGCGCGCCTTTCTTCTAATCCAATCCGCACTCGGCACATGGCTCAGCCAAGGAAGCACCAGGCCACCACGGGAGGCAGCGAGCAGGCACTAATGCCCACGCACGTGGCTCCTCCCCACACCAGGCTAAAAGAAGCCAAACTGCAGCAAAAGATTACGCTTCATCCCTTTTTTTCATTTAGTAAGCATGCATTTACTTGGTGCCTAATGTATACAAAATACTCTTGCACCAAGGAGAAAGAGAAAATTTAGGTGAGAAAGGTGCCTCAGTCCTGCCCTGAAGGAGTTGGCGGATTCACAGGAGAGTGGCCTGGACACTCTAACCCATAATCCATGAACCACGGGCTTTAAAGGGACGCCCCTGAGAGGTTGTGCAACCGGACAAGAGCCCAAAGAGCAGCAGAGACCATGCGGTGGAGGCTCAGAGCACAGGCCCCGGAGGGCCAGGTGTGTGGCCTGGGGCCCGCACAATGCACAGGATTTCTCTGGGCTGGAGACACAATGAGGATGGAAAAGCGTGCCCGAAGGGTGAGCAGGAAACAGGAGTTCACAGGTGAAAGTGCAGGGTGGGTCTGGATGTCAGGACTACTGGCCAGTTCATGGCCAGAGACCTGGTAGAGGGAAGGAATCTGGTAGAACTGACCCTGAAAGTAGAGCCAAGACGCTGGACAGCCCAGAACCAGAAGGGCCCGTCAGGACAGTGTGAGGAGGTCTGAGTGCAGGACCCGTGGAGGTCAGTGTGTCCTCCAGCCCAAAGCGCGGCATGTGAAGAGGAGGGGAGAGCGGCGGCAGTGCTGGGTGGAGGAGTCGTCCGCGAGGAGTGCTCGGGTGTTGACCAGGGCTCTCCCTGTCTCTGAACCAGGAATCGGGGGTGGAGTCTCCTTCCCATCCACAGTTCTAGTGTGAGCAGCAGAGGGGCCGCCCGCCCGCAATCCCAGCACCTCGGTGGGAGGGCTGAGGCAGGAAGATGGACAGACCAGCAAGACCCTCCCTAAAAGGTTAAACAGTAAACGCCTGCAGAGCCAGCGGCAGTGTCCACAAGCCCTCACCAGCGGCTCTGGGTGAGCCCGGGGGTCGAGGGAGGAGTCTCACCCCAGGGTCTTCCAGCCCTGGACGGGGAGTTGTCCCCCGAGCCTGGGACGCCCCAGTCTTGACCTGACTCTGGCCCCGGAGGCATCACGGTCACTGCTTGGCATCCCTCCTCCTACCCCACCCCCTCTCTAATACACACCCAGAGTGTGCAAGGTGCTCGGGACTCCGCCCGCCAGGGCCTCGGTGCCCAGACCTCTGCATCTGCAAAACCTCTTGGCGTTCTTTGCAATACCTTTGCCTAAAGGAAGGGGTGCTTATGAATGAGTGTTCTAACCCTTTCTCAAGCTGAGCCTCTGGGTCATCGCAGGTGTGAATAACCTCACTCAGATACCCTGATGTTCCACATATTCAGACACCTGTCAACATAGCATCCAGACGTTGGCGTATTTTACATGGCGACTGACGCGGCAGCTGGTTCAGAAGATGCAGCTCAGTCTGAAAGCCCCGTCCAGGTGCTCCCCCACTTGCTCTGTGGTGTCTGCCGTTCCAACAGGGACCCTCCTGTCCCAGCGCACACTCTCCTGAGCAGGCCTTCCCCAGAATGCCTGGCACCGCGGCACCTCGCCTTCCCCAGACCAGGCTGCCCGCTGCAGCTGAGCAGGAGGAGAGCTGATCGGCCAGCCTGACCCTGGCCAGTGTCCAAACAGGACATCGACAAGCCCTTCCCCACAAATGCAGGAGGAATGAACGGAGGGGAACAAAGGAGGGAAGAGGGAAGGCGGAGGAAGAAGGCGGTCCCGGAGCAGCTCGCTCAGCTGATGGACGCTCCGCGAGGCGCTGGGCACACAGGAGCCTGGCCGAACCGGTGTGAGGAAGTTGTGTGTGTCTCACATGGCAATTAAAACCTCGCGGTCAGATGCCACAGAGAGGCTGGTTGTCACATTGTGTTAAAGGAACCCTTGCTGTTCCCTGGAAGGGGCTGACTGCCTGCCGTCCTGGCATCTGCTCCTGAGCTGAGCCACCCTGCGCCAGAACGCCTCGCTGACAGGTTCTGAGGCACAGGAGCGCTGCAGCTGTAAGCTCGGCCAGCCGGCACCGAGAAGGACCCCCACGCCCACTCCTCCAGCCTGGGCTACAAAGCCGCCTCCAGGTTGCTTCAGCTAGGACCTCACAGCTGCATGGAAACTCTGCCTCTTCAGCCTCTCTTTCAAAGGCAGCAGGAGCGCTCCCGGCAACCAGAGGCAGGCCAGGGGGTCCTGGTTCTCACCCCCGGGCAGCACGGAGCCCTAGGGGAGGCCTTGGACTTCCTCCTCTAAACTGAGGGGTCGGGTTCTAGCTGGAGTTCCATTCTTCTAACCACACAGAATGGATGAGGAGGTCAGTAAGCTGAGCCAAGAACCACTGGTCAATTTCTCTTTACCAAATAGCCTGTCAATGCCACCGACATTCGGCCAGACTACTCAACAGGAGATCAATCCAGCAAATCAGTTAAAACAGAAAAAAACTGACTGCTGCTTGGATGGGCAGGTTCTCGGGCCTCCATCACTCTGGGGACCAGGGGAACTAGGGCCTCCATCACTGTGGGGACCAGGGGATCTGGGGCCTCCATCACTGTGGGGACCAGGGGATCTAGGGTCTCCATCACTGTGGACACCAGGGGATCTGGGGCCTCCATCACTGTGGGGACCAGGGGATCTGGGGCCTCCATCACTGTGGGGACCAGGAAAACTGGGGCCTCCATCACTGTGGGGACCAGGGGAACTGGGGCCTCCATCACTGTGGGGACCAGGGGAACTGGGGCCTCCATCACTGTGGGGACCAGGGGAACTGGGGTCTCCATCACTGTGGGGACCAGGGGAACTGGGGCCTCCATCACTGTGGGGACCAGGGGAACTGGGGCCTCCATCACTGTGGGGACCAGGGGAACTGGGGCCTCCATCACTGTGGGGACCAGGGGAACTGGGGCCTCCATCACTGTGGGGACAGGGGATCTGGGGCCTCCATCACTGTGTGGACCAGGGGA
Source organism: Callospermophilus lateralis (assembly GCF_048772815.1). Lineage (NCBI taxonomy): Eukaryota > Metazoa > Chordata > Mammalia > Rodentia > Sciuridae > Callospermophilus > Callospermophilus lateralis. The sequence continues at coordinate 109,008,049 of NC_135317.1, read as the reverse complement.
TCTTGGGCCTCCATCACTGTGGGGACCAGGGGAACTGGGGCCTCCATCACTGTGGGGACCAGGGGAACTGGGGTCTCCATCACTGTGGGGACCAGGGGAACTGGGGCCTCCATCACTGTGGGGACCAGGGGAACTGGGGCCTCCATCACTGTGGGACCAGTGTATTTGTAGCCTTCATGAGGAGTGTTTGATTCTCATCCTGGAGCTACCGACGTCTGCAGGTCTTTTTTTTTTCTGAAATTGATGAGCTCTTCCATTGACTGGTAAGGGCCATATGTAGTATTGGACCGCATACCAGGCAAGGTCCCTAAGCCACATGCTTGGTGCTTAATTAAACAGAAGTGGGGAGATGCTAAGAGCCATAGCTGAGTAGGAATGATGCATGGCATTTTGGGTTGAAAGGTGACACCAGCAAGCCATTGAGATGATAATGATTATGTTAAGATGTGCATTCAATTAAAGATTAGACCCCTGCTGTCTGCCTTGGAGCTCTTGTGCGGGACTCCCGGAGAGTTCCCATTGGTTGGGGAAGTGTGGTAGGAGGGATTTCCAGAGGAGGGATTGCCGTTGGTGTGTGTCCCGGGAGAAGGCCAGGTGCCTGGCGTTCGCGGGAGTTTTAGAAATAAAGTTTGTTCCTGCTTGAGTGGCTCGTGATTTTGTGCCCAACCAGACTGCGGCAAAATGTGGCAGAGGAGACCCGCAGGGCAGGCGAGGAGAGACAGCAGGCCACCTGCTGGGCTCTATCACCCGTGAGTTGAGCTTGGCAGAGGCCACCCGGACCAACTCTCAGGGGTATTCTTCAGATCCTGGGCTCAAGCACTGGATCATTGGGCCAGCGTTTGTTGGGCCATGGCAAGCTCTCCGGCCTCTCTGCCGGGCAGACTGGTAAGTCAGAGGCAAGTTTAAGTGACCCTCACCCTCTGTGATCACTCTCCATGAGTCCGATAACTCAGACCCTGTGGGTGGCACAGTCTCTGCTTCCACTTCCCACTGCTTTTACCTGCTTTGAACCAATGTGACCTGGCCTTTGTGGCCTTTGCCGCCCATCATTCCCCAGTCCCTGTGGGGCCGGTGGCTATTGTCTGTGGTGCGCCTGGAGATCCCAGCTCCTGGGGCACCACCTGCAGGACCACAGCCTCACTGGGGGTCGCAGAGAGCTTAGGGCCCACGCTTCACACCCTCCACCACCCTGAGGGCAGGTCGCGTCACTACCCTGCTTGACCCATGAGAGCTGGAGGCTACAAGGCTGAGGAAGCATCCCTGAACCGCTGGACTCTGGCCCATCTGGACAGACTGAGAGCCTCAGGGCGAGGCCTGGAGAGGGCTGGGGGCATGCAGTAGGGCAGGCTCTTGGTTCCTGGGGCTGCTGTAACAAACTCCCACCAGCAGGTGGTTTAAGACAGTAAAGCTTTATTCCCCCAGAGGCCTGGAGCCCAGGGGTCTGAGCTGCAAGCCCCAGCAGAGCCACACCCAGCTCTGCAGGAATGCCCCGCCCCCACGGCCTCCTCCTCCTCCCTGCAGGTGACCCAGAGGCCACCTTCATCCTAGCTGCTGGCCTGCCCATAGCCTTCACTCTGTGCCTCTCTGTGTCCTCTCCTCCTCTTAAGAGGACACTTAGCACCAAATTTAAGGCCCACCCCACCCCAGTGCACCCTGTTCTGAGCTGTTCCATCTGCAAGGATCCTATTCTCAAATAGGTCACGCTTTGAGATTCCAGATGAACATCAGCTTGGAGGGACATCATTCGGCACATCTGCCATCTATGACAGAGTCCACAAGCCTCCTGGACTGGTCAGCGTCCCACCAGGCGCCCAAGTGCTTTTTATAGATCTGCTGTCACAACAGACCCTTTCCCCAGGGGGCTGCCCAGGAACCGTGTCCAAGCAGCCCTCTCCAGCGCTGACCACCCCAGGGGTCCACCCTTGTACCAAATGTATGGTCAGCAGAACAGCAGCCTCCTGAGGACGTCTGCGTGCCGACCCCTGGAGCCAGTCGCCTTGCACAGAGAAAGGGCTTTGATGAAGCTTAAGGACCTGACCTAGAGGGATCGTCCTTGATAATTGAGTCCCATGAGCTGGATCCACCCAGGTCCTTACAAGTGTGTGATCTAAGGGCCCCACAGGCCACCTTGCCAGACTCTCTACCACAGGCCAGGAGCCGGGGAAAGCCTTTTCCTGACCCTCCGATGGAGTCAGCTGTTGAGTTCATGGTATTTTGATCTCCATGTACCTTTGGGATCCAGTCCCCACCCAGCACCTGAGTTAGCGGGCCCCGTCAATCTCTCCAAGTTTGTCAGAGTGTCCTCGACCACCGTGAGCCCCTCTGACATCCCTGTCCTCACACCGTCATGAGCAGGCAGCTTCCCTGACCACTGACCTCAGGATTCCTCCAGAGGTCAGGGCTCACAGCAGACCACGCACGCCCTCCCCAGCTGAAGCCGAGGCTCTGGCTGGAGCTGTGCACACAGAGCAGAGAGTCTCAGGGCTCGACCCTCCTGCCCCCACCAGTGCTGGTGACCCAAGTCCTTATACTGTGCGTCCAAGAGGGCGCAGAAGAAGTGTCCCTCTGCTGCCCGCTGACCTGTCACCTCCTCAGTACTGAGCTTTGGCAAGAGCAGCCCTGTTGCTGCTACTGGGCACCCTGCTCAAAACCTAGACTGAAACCTCCCATCTTTTGTCACCTGACACTTTGGTTTACTTGCGAACTACCCCCACACACATGCACGGCGAGTGACAGAAGGCTGTCCATCATCGCTGTGCACCTGGCTGGCTGTCATGGCCCACGTGCACCTCTCTGTGCCTCTCTTACATCTGAACCTGCAGATTCAGCCCCTGGGTGACAAGCACCTCACTTTTTTTGAGTATCCTTTCCCATTTTTCTTCTACTCTGAGAATTTTTTGAAAAGCTCTGTGTAAATGAGTCTTTTCACCTTGAGCTCAGTGGAAGGAATTTTTCCTACTCTCCTCTGAACCTTTTGAATTGCGTTTCTAGAGCCTGAAGCATCTAACTCTGCCCTACACTTTTGGGTGCCATAAACAGGCAAGTGCTAAAATATGGAGCCCAGAGGGTGGAGTTTGTCCCCAACTCTTCAGACATGACATTTCGCTGTCACCTCCATGCCCTGCACCCCATGGAGAGGCAGTGGATCTCCTGTCCTCTCCTTGGTGGCTGGGGACTCTCCTTAGCCCCAGAGGGGGACAGACTGGGGAGGACTGCAAGGAAAGGTGAGGACTCCGTGGCTCCTCCTCTCTCTGAAGCCCAGAGGAAAGCACTCCCAGGCCAAACCTACAGTCCCCTCTTGAGTCCTCTCTTCATCCCGTATTCAGATGCCAGGTGCTGCAGGAGCCCCGAGAGCTCAGTGCAAAGCCCTGGGCTCAGGAGCAAGCAGGCAGAGCTTAAGGCACAGGCTCCTCAGCCACAACTTCTCACCTATAAAAGGTGACGATAACAAAGCCTGCCAGGGTGGCCCTTCGAGTGCTGAATGAGGATCCATCGAGGTGCTGCCCCAAAGCCACTGAGTCCAGGGTCTATGAGCTAACACCTTCCAACTAATAGCAGCCATTATGTATTCTCTGAACGTCCCCCTCCGTGTAGTCCAGCATGCCTCAGAGCTGTCGGCCACCCCACAGTCCAGGCCACCCAGGTGGAGGGACACTCACTCCATCACTGAGCGGAGACCGAAGATAGCGAAGGAGCAGAACACGGGGTGGATCCTGCTCCCCCATCTACACATTCAGCCTTAAACCAAGCCGAGTCTCCCACATGAGGGCCAGAGCTCAGCTGGCGCTTCCCAAGGAACTGGGGGTCACTCCATCAAGGCTCAGGAGCCAGGTCTCGACTCCATTCTGCAGGTATGTCTGAGGAAAGCATTGCCTACCCTGGGGGACTCTGCAGCTGGTCTGTTTGCACAGAGAAAGGGAATGGTGAGAGGTGGTGTTTGCCTTCTAAGTCTCGGCACAAGGGTGGGTTTGAGAAAGAGGAATCCAGTCGAGGAGGACAGAAAACACAGCTCCCCTTTGTGCCTCTGTCAGAACTGGCACCGGGCGTTGGCAACCTACTGGGAACCTCTGTTCTTGGGCTGGGTTAACTTGGCTCTGTCCATTTAAGAATATTTGATTTGATTGCAGAGCAAAATGCTTTTGAAAAGCTGGGCTATTATCCCTGAAATAGAAAAATTAAAAAAATTTGAAAAGCACCTTTGAAGTCAGCTATCCAAATGAAACCTGTGACATCAGAGAGATGGCAGATAAATGGGGGGCAGAACAAGGCAGGCATTGACCGCCAGGCGGGCCAGAAGGATGCCACAATTCACGCCCTACCAATATAAGCCCGAGATGAAAGATGCTCGGGACGGCCCGCCTGACCCCTGTGCCTCTGTTATCTCCGACTGATTGCACAGTGCTTGGCTCGGAACAATCCCGCACTGTCTACCTGGCGCAGGTGAACCTCAGCAGGACAGGGCCAGGCGGCTTGGCCAGGCCAGGGGGATGCCAGGCATAGCAGCCCCCCGGAGGCCCCACTGTTTGAAGCACAGCTTTATTACTCCCCTCGCCCCCAGGCCGCGGCCGGGGTGGCTAGGTGCAAATCGAGGGCAGAGGGAGACCCAGTGTGTGCTGACAGACAGGCAGCGCCCACTGCGGCTGAAGGACGTCAGAGCCCAGCTGCCACCCTGCCTCTCGCCCCTCCCGTGCCGTGATGGGGAGCGGTGCTGTGGCGAGGTTCACGTGACCTGGGTCAAGCTGCGTGTCCCCTAGTGTAAAGGCCCTGGTTTCTGGAAGAAGTCCCTAGGAAAGGTCCCTCACAGCTGGGCACCCGGGGCCTGCCTCAGGAACCCCGGGGGGCTGGCAGATGGCAGGTGGCTGCCCCACCCAGTGTCCCAGAGGCAAATGCACTTTCAGACAGCGGGCAGGGCGAGGTGATGCTGCATCTCCAGAGCCACCCTCGGGCTGTGCTCAGGGTGAACACCTGCTTTTCCCCCTGCAGAGGAGGCGCACGTGAGCTTGGTGCAGTCCAGCAGGGCTCAGGGCCTGAGCTGGAGCCTCAAAGATGAGTGACGGACGGCAGGTGCGCGGCTCCAGCGGCCCAGGCTCCCGCCCACACAAAATGGGTCCAGGCAGACCCACGGGAATCCGGCAACCCCTCAAATGGCGTCTTCTCCCCCACAGAGTGTCTGCACGTAAGCAGAGGGGTCTGGACTAGTAAAGATGCCTTCAGGGACCATGGGGAATGGCACAACACGGGTGACTTAGGAAGGAAATTTGGAACTCGTTTACCTTTTAAAACACTTTTAGGACAGAGCAGAGCAAGTCTGGGTTTCCAGAGGCCACGCTGCTGTGGGAACCTGGGAAGCAGAGGGCGAAGGGGCAGGTAAAGAGGAAGGGGCGGAGGAGAGAGCCCGTCCTTTCCTCCAGAGCCCGACTGGGCCTGGGAGGACGACTCGGAGGTTCCAGCCTCCTCCCTGTCACGGCTCCCTCCTCATTCTCCCTAAGTCACCTGCTCAGCCCTGCTGCGGCTTCCCGAGGAGAGGAGGGGCCTCGGGTTGCCCTGCTGGTTCTCTCCTTCCTGAGCTGCCCTCCACTCACCCCCGTCCCCTCAGCAGGCTGCCCTGAGCCCTGCTGTCCTCCACTGGTCCTCTCTTCTCAGGAACAGAGGCGCCCAGCGGGGGAAGAGGAGATGGTCTTTGCCCTGGCTTGAGGGCACCGAGTCCCGGGGTGTGCTGCCCCACCGTCCCAGGTTGGGAGCACCTGCAGGTTAGGGAGCAAGCAGGGGTCAGCTGGCCCAGGGCTGCGGTCAGCTCAGAGCTCTGCACTCTCCCTGAAGAGGCACTGCTCCCCCTACATGGCCAGCAGAAGGCTAAGAGGTGAGCTCCGTCAGAAAGTGCACCCCAAGAGGGAAGCGGGCTGGACCACTCTGCAAGTGAGCAGTGGAGACTGATATTCCCAAAGCCACCAACATCTCAGACCAGCAAATGGTCTGTTAGCACAGCTCCTTCCACGGGGAAAGACTGCCCACAGCTGGATGGACCGCTTCCATGAAGCAGCGACTCCAGCTCAGGGGCAGAGCCAGGCTCTGGTGTAGCCCAGTCAGCAGCAGCCTGGTCTCCACCTGCTCCTCCCACTGCTGAGCATATGTCCACCTAAGACAGGACCTGGCCTGGCCCGGGACTCTGCGCTAAGTGGACTTGGGGGTGACGTGGCCATTTCTCCTGCGGATCGGCTTCTCTTTACAGGCGGGACCTCCAGTGTGGCTCTCCTCGGCTGTATCCCAGGTCCCTCTGTGCCCTGCGTAATCAGGAACCCCTCTGCTTGTGCCCCTGCAGGTGTTGGTCAGAATCCCTTCCCTGTGATTAGGACTCTATTTGGTCAGAAGTGGCGTAACTTGAGAGCTGGTCGGGGATGAGGGCAGAGGCAGGCACGGAAGAGGTATTGAGCTCTCAGACTGCGTCTCTGACTACACACCCCTCGGCCACCTGGTTATTAAGTGTAATTACCAGCCTCAGGCAGAAGAAAGAGGGCGGGGAGGACCTGGACCTGCTACTGTGGGAAGGGTACACGAAGCTACACTTTTGGGTTCTGAACCCGAGTGATCATCAGGTCAAGGTGACCCCAAATGCCAAAGGACTTCTATAGGATCCTAAAGAATATAAAGCACCTGTCATTAGAACCTTCAAAGCTGCGTCCTAGGTCTCACTGAAACAGTGAGACGTGATTAAGGCAGGCTGTTCCCCCCCAGGATTGATTATTGGAAAGTAACTAAAGCTGCGTCTCCCCAGAGGGCCTGCCTCAGTTCCAGACTGACCCGTCCACTGAAGCCCCTGGGAGGCAGCAGGGGGCCCTGGTGGGAGAACAGCTGGGCCATTCTCTGTGTCACCCGCACCAATCAGACTGGGAAGAGCTTGCGCATTTCTGCAGCACCAACTGTTGTCTCAGTGCACACCTCACAGGTTCCCTCGGAGGACTGCAGGAGGGAGCGGTGCACTCTGGGGCATAAGAAGATTGCCAGGGACCAGGGTGCAGGCCGAGCAGGCCCTCACACGAAGGCGGTTCCAGGAAGACGCATTCTTAGACATTCCTGAGGATATCAGTTCACCTCACTTATACTGCCCCAAAAGGGAGCTCCGGAAAGGCTCAGGGTGATCTGTCCAGGGATGGCCTGTGCCTTCCAGAGGAAGGGGCCTCAGTCTGAGCAACGTGGTCACACAGGACCCCGAGGCCTGGAGAGGAGAGGCCACCTGCCTCATTCCTGTTCAAAGAGAATCAGGCCAATCTGGGCTGCAGAGGCCATGGTCTCAGTGGACGGCCAGCTGGGCTGAGGTCTGGGTCTGACTGTCCCCTGCAGCAAATCATCCACCCCTTTCCAACCGCCTGGAGGTGCAGATGAAGAAGATGAGGTACCTGGTTGACAATCAGAGGCCTGATGGCTCTAAGGGGCGCAGAGTGTGTGTGAGTGAGTGTGTGTGAGTGTGTGTGTGAGTGGTGTGTGTGAGTGTGTGTTGTGTGTGTGAGTGTGTGTGAGTGAGTATGCATGTGAGTGTGAGTGGTGTGTGTGTGAGTGTGTTGTGTGAGTGAGTGTGTGAGTGTGTGTGTGAGTGTGTGTGAGTGTGAGTGCGTGAGTGTGTGTGTGTGTGAGTGAGTGTGTGTGAGAGTGAGTATGCGTAAGTGCGTGTGGTGAGTGGTGTGTGTGTGTGAGTGTGAGTGTGTGTGTGAGTGAGTGGTGTGTGAGTGTGTGTGAGTGTGTGTGAGTGGTATGTGTGTGAGTGTGTGTGTGAGTGTGTGTGAGTGTGTGTGAGTGAGTGGTGTGTGTGTGTTGAGTGTGTGTGTGAGTGTGTGTGAGTGTGTGTGTGAGTGTGTGTGAGTGTGTGTGAGTGTGTGTGTGAGAGTGAGTGTGCATAAGTGCGTGTGGTGAGTGGTGTGTGTGAGTGTGAGTGTGTGTGAGTGAGTGGTGTGTGTGTGTTGAGTGTGTGTGTGAGTGTGTATGTGAGTGGTGTGTGTGAGTGAGTGTGTGTGGTGTGTGAGTGTGTGTGAGTGAGTGTGCGTGTGAATGAGTGTGAGTGGTGTGTGTGAGTGTGCATGAGTGTGTGTGAGTGTGTGTGTGTGAGTGAGTGTGAGTGTGTGAGTGAGTTTGTGTGTGTGAGCGTGTGTGTGAGTGTCCTGAAGATAGCACTGCTCACTCACTGGTGTGGGAAGTGGTAGAAGTCGGGACCTGAAGTAACAGGACAGGGACATGGAGCAGAGCAGGGGGAGGGGGAGCACCCTCTGAAGGCAGAAAGTGGCGAGTGGGTGGGCCAAGGTGGGGTGAGGTGGAGAGTGGGGTCCCCAGTGCATTCCGCTGCCAGAGCCAGGAGGACCAGCCCTGAGGGCACAGCCTCCAGCAGAGCCTCCGAGGGGGCATCACAAGAAGTTGCATGACTGAGCGCTCTCTAGGCACTCAGCCCTGAGCCACCACAGGGCCACTTCACCACCCAGCCACCCAAAGCAGGGGCCACTCCTGATCCATCCTTCAGTAGACCAACCCGGGACCTAAGAGACGAGCCAGCTGTCAACACCATCCTCCACTCTTCTCAGCCTCCTTCCCCTCCTCCTTGCCCCTCCGTCCCTCCCTCCTCCCTCCTTCTCTTCCCCTCCTTCCCCCTCTCTCCTTCTCTTCCTCCTACTTCATTCTTCCCTCCTCCCTCCTTCTCTCCCTCCCTCCTTCCTCCCTCCCTCCCTCCTTCTGCCCTCCCTCTCTCCCCCTCCTTCCTCCTCCTTCCTTCCCTCTTTCCTTCCCCCTCCCTCCTTCCCCCTCCTTCCCTCCCTCCCTCCTTCCTCCCACCTTCTCTCCACTCCTCCGTCCCCCTCCCTCCTTCCTCCCTCCCTCCTTCCCTCTCCCTCTTTTCTTCTTTTCTCCCTCCTTCCCCCTCCCTCCTTCCGCCTCCCTCCTTCCCCCTCCTCCTTCCTCCTCCTTCCTTCCCCCTCCCTTCTTCCCCCTCCCTCCTTCCCCCTCCCTCCTTCCCCCTCCTTCCCCCTCCCTCCTTCCCCCTCCCTCTTTCCTCCCTCCTTCCTCCTCCCTCTTTCCTCCCTCCTCCCCCTCCCTCCTTCCTCCTCCCTCTTCCCTCCCTCTTTTCCCCTCCCTCCTCCCTCCCTCCTTCCCCCTCCCTCTTTCTTCCCTCCTTCCCTCCACTCCTCCTTTTCTTTAAGTGCTCCACGTTGTCCCTCAGTTGCAGGCACAGCAGGGAACAAGAGGCAGGACCCGCCCTGGGCCACTGGTGTCCTAGTGGAGCTGCGGCTCTGCCCAGCTGCCTCTGCTGCCCTGTGCCCGCTGCTGCCCTTGCTCTGTGCCACCTCAGACCTGTCCAGCCCCCTGAGTACTGAGGAAGACACGCCACCACCCTGGCCCTCTGGTTCTTCAGCTGAAATGTTAGGGCTGAGATAATTGTCCTCTAAGGACATTTTCAACTCTTATTTTCAATGATTTGTGCCCTATTCTCTGTGATGCGGGAAAACTATGGTAGGACCATGGGTGCCTCTTGTTTTTCCTACAGGAATTTGTTTTGCGATCTTGCCTTGACAGTTCCAAGCACTCTGCTCTTGTGCCCAGAAAGAACTGAGGCACTCTTTAATCATTAGAGCTGGTTGCAAACTAATGTAAATAAGGTAAAGTTAAAAGCTCAGTTTCTTGGGAAAGTTTGCTGGTTCCTCATGAAGTTAAGCAGAATTACTACTGTACAACCCGACAAGAGCACTCCAAGGTGTGTGTGCAAGACATAGGCAAGAGGCGTTGGGCAGACCCTGCCATCCACAGGAGCACTCTTCACAGTAGCCTACAGTAGAAGCAAGCCACATGCCCATCAGCAACTGGATAAACAAAAGGTGGTATATCCGCAAAATGAAATAGTATGCACCCATAAACAGGAGTGAAGTGTTGATACATACCACAAGATGGGTGGAGCTCAGAATCCTGACAATAAACAAAGGAAGCCAAGCTCATGAGGTCAGCCACATTCTTCATCCAGAAGAGACAGCCCAGGGAGACAGGAGGATGGGGGACTCCAGGGACTGAAGGGAGGGGAGCTGGCGTGGGGTTTCTTTGGGGGTCATGAAAGTGTCTTGGAGCTTGCTGGAGACGCTAGTGGCTCACAGTAGGAGCTCCAGGCCCTCCGTGCCCTGCACCTCACAGAGTTGCTTTGTTAAGCAAACCTCCCCTCCGGGCCAAGCGGGCCTCCTCAGTGCCACTAGCCACACGGAGAGCTCCATGGCTAGGCCTCCCGTGCAGGACGTCTCCACCCGGGCACAGCTCTGCTGGGCACTGATGTAGACAGCGTGCGCTCCCTGGCACCGAGAGATTGCACAGGGGGATGGACAGCGAGGTGGACCCCGTTCACTAAGGTCCCTGCACCACGTCCCTGCGTCCTCCCCACTGCAAAGCCTGAGCCCTGTGGTGCTCACTGCAGGCCAATGCCCACCAGAGGGCACTCTTGCCCCTGAAAGCAGGAGGCTGTGGGGCAGAGCCTGGCCTCCTCCAGGGCTGCAGCGTGTGGGGAAGAGACACCACCTGGCAGATTCCAGGGGACCCCCACCCTCACCCCGACACTGCACGTGGGCAGGGAGCTCCTCTAGGCTGTGCGGTCTCTGCCCACTGTGAAGGTGGCCGGCCTGTAGACGGCTGGACCTGAGCAGCACAGCAGTCCGTGCCAGGGAAGACAGAAGTGTGCCATTTTCACAGAGCATGGATGCTTGGGCACGCTGAGCGCGTGTGCCTGCAGACCCAGACACATAGACCAGCACGCCCACTGCCCAGGGTCTCCGGCCAGGGTGTCCAGGGCCTTCCTGCCTTGCTGGCACTTTCCCAGAGCTGCTGTTGAGGCTGGGGCTGTCCACTCCAAGTGCTCACAGTGGACACAGGCAGGGAGCCCTCCCAAATAGCTTCTGTGCAAGAGCAACATCCAATCGCAGGAAAGACCCACAAGGCCCTGTCTCCCGGGCCTCAGGCCACTGTGACCTCAGACACATCTCAATTGACGTTTCCATGGATCTCCTTAAAGTGCTGCTGCAACCAGAGACATGGCCAGTCCTACCTGGGTTTGGACATGGCTGCTGTCCTGGGAGTCAGATGACAAAGCCCGTCTGGCGGCCTTCAGTTGCAGCACCATGTTGGCCCAACTCGACTGCTGCAGCTGCCCCAGCCCCTGGGCAGCTAGGACTCCCCCTGCCTGCTTGAATTGGAGCTGTGTGGGTGGCCAAGGCAGACTCACAGCGTGGAGGTCCGGGAGGGCTGAGCTGCCAGGGCAGGGGCTGGGCAGGAAGCAGCTGCCCTGGGAGGGGTGGCCGGCTGGGCCAGGGACATGCAGGGAGGTATTCTCCCGTCCTCTGCCCATCTCCCACCCGTGTCTAGATTGGCTGGCTAAATGCAGAGCATTCTTTCTTAATTCCCAGCCCCCTGGACCACGTAGGCAGAGCCATGCCTCAGCCTTGGGTCAGTGACTGCTGAGGGGTTACAGAGAGAAAAGTACTCCAACTTGGCCAAATGTCCTTTTATCTAGTGCCTTGTAATTTTTGTATTTTGGGCAGGTGTAAAAACTTCCTATCTACCTATTTTGCTGATCTTTAGGTCCCTAAAACACAAGATCAAAATGCCTCTGAGTGCCAGAGGCCCATGGCCCTGTCCCTTTGCCCAGGTGACGTTTAGTCAACCCAGTTGCATGACATCAGCCACACGCAGGCCGTCGGACAGGGTGTGCTGGAAACGCACGGATTACATAAAGGATGTCTCGTTGAACACTTGAAAGTGTGCGAGAGCGACCAGTCTGAGAAGCCTCGAGGGAAAAGTGTGTTCATGGCCCAAGTAACCTTAAAACGCTGCGCCTTCCGTGTTTGGCGTGCCATTCTCAGCCCCCATGCGGGCAGGACAGGATTTCAGGGTCAGAGGAGCTGTCAGGGCTGCGTCCCCGTCCCCGGAGGGCTCTGTCCTCATGCCCATCCCTGGCCCTGGGCCTCACGACTTCCGTCAGAACAGTCAGAGCCCAGGAAGGCAGGGTGTCTCAGAGTTCAGGTGCCGCCCAGGACTCCTGGCCAGGGATGGCCAGGTGGGCAGGAGCCTGGAAGGCTGGCCCTGGCCTGGAGGCAGCTCAGACAACATGAAGTCATCAAGGCGCGGGGCACCCGGGGGCTGGGTCTATCACTGACACGTCCCTGGAGCGCACCCTTTGGGGCATCCCCCTCCTGGACCCACTTCCTGCCTCCCTGGCTAGTTTCCTCTGCCTGAAGTCCTCACCGCAGGGTCTGCTCGGGTGCCTGACCCACCACTCGACAGAGAACCCCCTTGCTAACTGGTGGTCCATTCAACACACTGTCGCTGAGCTCCCGAGACAGGGCCACACCCCCTCGAGGACTGGCCCCGGGGGCTGACGCTGGCCTGGCCCAGCAGCAGGAGGGTGGGTTTCCTCTCCACCTCTGGACCACAAGATGCCAAGGAGCTTACTTTAGGAGAGGCTGGCCTCCAGAGTCAGACTCGCACATGCCAGCCTCCCTCCGGGTCCCCTCTGGGCAGAGCCACGGCTGCCTCCCTCGTAGCCCTGTTATGATCGTGCGGCACGGGTGGCCCTGAGCCTTGCTCAAGCAGGTGCAGGGCAGATGCCCTGGACGGGGGTGTGTCCTGCCCTCTCACCCATGCTTGTGAAGCGAGGGAGCAGTGGAGAGACACCCTGGTGATTAAGACGTGACCCTGTGAGCGTGGGCAGGCCGACCGACAGCTCTGTGCGATGAGTGGCGTGTTGGCCACCTGGCCGTTCTGGGAAGATTTGCAAGAGAGTGTTGGGCAATAATCTCTCCAAAGAAGCTCCGAGTCCATTCCCAGAGGTGGAATAATCCATCTCCAAACATCCCTCTGAAGCAGAAAGCATTTTAGAGGCTCACAGTGGGATTCTTAAAGACAAGTCTGCCTGGTATCGGAACACTGGATCAGTGCACGTAACTTGACCGCCCGGTCCGATGCTTGGACCTCTGACCTGCAGGGGTTCTGAGGATGGGCCGAGTGGTGGGAAGCTCTGCAGGTGGACACTGGGTCGGGAGACGGGCTTCCTGCCCGCACCACTCATCTGCCCATCGTCCGCGGGTAGACACAGCTCAAGAGAAGCCTAATGGGAGGGCTGTCACTAAGCCAGGCCTTCTCAGAAACTAGGTGTGGTCAGGAAGAAGAGGAGGCCTCAGAAGAGGGAGGCCTGCTGCCTGCCACCAACGTGGACACGAGGCCCTCATGGGCTGCGCTCCTGCCCACAGCCAAGCGTTGGCGCCTTTGAACTTCATCGGGGAAGGTGGGGCGGAGGAGCAGGGTAAAGGCCTCTTCCCAAGGCTCCTAAGGGGAGGATCAGAGCAGTGATGGACACCGTGGCCAGATGGTGCCTGAGGGCTGGTCTGCACTCTGGTCATGTTCTCAAGGATCTGAAGCCCTGTACTAGGTTCGTGGAAGGCAGCACCTGGCCTTTGGAGCTGGCAGCCAGTTGCGGGACAGGTTTAGCAGAACAGAAGCCTAATGTCCAGCTGAGGGAGTGTGGTGGCCACGTGCAAGCTCTCAACAAGCTCCAAGTAGCACAGATGTGATCGAGTCAAAGGCAGGAGGCACATAAGAGAGGGTTACAGGTCCAGGGCAGGGTGGAGGCCAGGAAAGGCCACAGGAGGCTGCAAGGGAGCAGAGCCACGGCCAAGCTACAGGCCTAAGGGAGGTTCTGTGACGTGGGGACAGTCACCAAGCATCTGGACCCTGGCACCCGGAACCACTGTCCCCAACTCCAGCTGCAGAGGTCAGAGGCAAGACCTCGTGGGAAGGGGAGTCTGACCCCCAGGCAGGAGGCCCTGTGCAGGCAGTGAGCGTGCGACTCTGTGGTTCTGCCACTTTGGGGCAGCTCTCTCCCTGGGTCTGCTGTGGAGTCAGGGGCACGGGACACCTGCCTGTCTACTCCAGGGAGAAGCCTCGAGCCGACCTCGCCGTGTGCTCCCTGCACACAGCAGATCTCCCGGTTCCCCAGCAGCAAGGCAGGGCAAGAAGCACACCGTGGGACCGGGCAGAGCTTGCCTTGCACCTGCCAGGCTCTGGGTCAAGTCTCAACACCGCCTACAAATAAATGAACATTGACAACTAAAAGGAAAAAATACCAAAAAAAGTGTTTGTATCTAATAACAGAAAAAAAAAGAAAATTAAAAAAAAAAAAAAGAATCGCCACTGCTGTGACATTACATGTCTCTCTCGTGACTTTTTAATCTGATATCATTTCACTCGTGAGTGACGATTCCCTCCTCCACGTTTTCCAGGAGCCACGGCCGGAATCCCCGTGTCCACTTTGCAAGGCCGACCTCGGGGCTGGGACCGTGGTCCTCCTCCTTCCCCACAGCAGCTGCAGTCTCTGCTTCCTCCTCACGGTTGTCGGGACCCTTGTGAGGAGATGATGTGCAACGCTCTCCCGTGAACAGACGTCCCTGCTTCAGCCTGCGGCGCCGACTCTCACTGACCCACGGTCCCACTTGGAATCCCCTGGTCCACCGCCTGTCCGCCTCTTCTGCTTGGACAGCTAGCCAGGCTGGCGCACTCCTCGCCCACTCACCGTCGTTCCTGGTCAGCCGTGGGCCCGGGAGCCCCTGTGGGCACTCCTGGCCGTCCTTGGATCCTGCCCCACCCTCCTTCCTGTTCCTTGCTTTCTAGTGTGATGGGCAGGTCCCTTCACTTTGTGCCTTCGCTGCCCTGCTTCCCCCGGAGCCTCTGGTGCAGACAGGTCAGTAGCAACCCAGCTCTGGGCCACCGTGTGCTCCTGCTGCTGGACAGGGCGCTTCCCAGCCCCCTGAGCAGGCACCTACCGACTCGGGTTCAACATACCCACGGTGCACGTGCAGAGAAGCCCACGCAGCTCCTCACGCTGAGCACAATGTCAGCATGGCGCAACCTGAGTCCTTGTGGATCGGCCACTCGGTCCCACGCTGCCCCTGCACACCCGCCCTGTGCCTCTGGCAGGGAGACCTGTTTCCACCACTGCGTTCTTCCCAACCTGCCCATCATCACCACCATCATCAGACCTGCTCTGAAAGGAAGAGAAACAAGCCGACTAGTTTTGTAGTTGCTCACAGTTCTTTTTATTTTAGGTGGAGGAGACATGAAGAAAGCGCCATGTTCGAGATCCCTTGCATGGATTCTCTTTCCTCCTTCCCTGGGGTTATGTTTTTCATGTGAAATGGAAATAGATCCCATTGTTTCTGTTCGTATTTCATTTCACGTTCTCCCCATCCTGACTAATTTGACTTTTTTGAGTAGTAAAAAAAAAAATAACGTTTCCAAAAATTATAATTGTGCAGGAAGATATTTTTGAAGCAGCGTCACCCAGCCCAGTCCCCCTAAGCCCCCACCCAGGGCTCTGATAAATAATCAGAGCCACCAGGTTCTGGTGCGTCCTTCCTGTTTCTTCCGACAGACAGGGAGAGGCCCGTATTCTCTCTGCACCAGGGAGCATCGGGATTCCTCCTGGCTTGAGGCAAAGGTGCATTCTGTGCACATCGCAGTCCATGTCCATGGGATCTGGTTGCACTTTCGACTGACTCAGAGGAGCCTGCAGGGGTCAGCTGGGGACGCTGAGCCAGCTCTCCGAGCGGAGTGGGTATTACAAGTTCGCTGCAGCCTGAACCCTCATCCATCAGCTGGCTGCTAATCCTCCATGACAGACGTCTCAGAAGAAGCCTGGAGTGCTAACTAGTTCCAGAGCTTTACCAGTGTGAGAGCCAAGGATTTTATTTTGGAGACTGGAAGTAAAGTGATTTACTCCTACATCTGACTGACCATGAGCAGTCACCAACAGAGTGGCTGGACTCAGTTTCCAAAATTCCCTCTTCCCAAAGGAAAACCCTAATGCTTAGCTTTCTTCACTTCCAAATCCCTCCTGCTAAGTCTGTACTTAGGAGAACCGAGCCCCGAGCCCCAAGCCCTGCTTAGGAAACATTCGATATACCACCCCAGCAGGGCGACAATAGCAGGTCTGTCTGCCCACCTGTCAGAGGGCCTCTCAGCCCACAGGGGAAGAAAAGGACGGGGCTCCACCTGAGTGCACCTGCACTGGCCTGAGCAGAGTCAAGAATGCGAACAATTCAAAGTTTCTCCGGCGAGAAGCTCAGCTGCCCAGGCCGGGGGGACAGCTGGGAAGGATGGCTGGGGTAGGCGGTGGGGAGGGCCATCCACGTTTCCTGTTGGCGCTTCTCCTTTCTCTGCACTGCTTTCTTGGCAGAGGGCATGGTCAGCGCTGGACAGCAGCCAGAGAGCCTCAGATGGCCACCTTGGCTCTGCCAAGCAGGGCTCCAGCAAGGAGCATCCAGGAGCAACCTGAGGGAGCCCTGTGCCCTGGGCAGGGAGGAGCAGACCCCCTCCAGCGCTGAGTCCCCTTCCCCCCTGCCCACTCAGGAGCTGAAGAGATACTCACCCTAAGGCAAAGGAAAGTAAATCACCCCATTCCCGGCCCTGATTTAAACCCCTGCAGTTCAACAAGGCAGAGAGCTGGGAATACTGTGCTGACAGATGGTGACACAGTGTCCCCCTGCTGTGACTCTTATAGAATTCAGGGTTTGGAAGGGCCTTCGAGGTCACCAAAGTGCTCGGTCCCTCTGGCGATCCCTCTGCAGCACCTTGACAGGAGGTCATTCAGCCTCTGTCTGAGCATTTCCAGGGACAAGGAGCTCTACAGCGCTGAATGGCAGGCTCCTACCCATCCTTCAAGACCCCGATCAAATGTCACCTGCTCTGTAAAGCTCTGCCGGCACACCCAGGCAGATCGGTTACCGCACATGGCGGGGTCTCTCCCCCCGGCACAGCCTGGCCTGGAACCTGTCTGCCCCTCCTGTGGTCCTGTGGCTCCAGGCAGAGCTGCACATCCTCCAAGCTCATATCCTCCACTGTGACCCACAACAGGACAGAGACAGTGCCCAGCAAGGACGGTTGAGCATAGTGGGCACGTCCCCTGAGGCAGCCCAGACCACAGCCAGCCAGCCACAGACAACAGGACACCCACTCGCAGGCTGTCTTCTGCAATTCCACAGCAGCCCTTATTCTGCCCTTGGGCAAGAGGACAAGAGAACATTGGAATTGAACTTTCCAGTCTTTGCGGACACTCTGCTCAGCGATTTTACACCACGCCCACCTACCCTTCATTGACGGACCCTCCAAGTGCTACCAGCCGCGGGGCCTCCGTGCCCACGTGAGCTGACCCCCTGCCCTGCTGCGCTTCCTCAGCCAGCGTGGCTGGACCTCGGGTTTCCACTTACCCTGTCCTGGATGGTTCGTTTTGAAGAACCCGTGCCTCGTCGCACCCTCTGTGCTCAGAGGGCAGGCTCTGCTGGATGGGCACGAGATGTCTGCTGCCTGAGAGAGGCAAGTCCAGGGGCGAGGGAAAAGGGACCTCTCCTCAGGGCTGGAAAGTGGGCCAATGCGTCCTTCCTCCAAACCAGCCACCAGGGAAGGTCCTGTTCATCGTCCAGCTGCTGAAGCACTGACCCCAGAGCCGAGGTGGCCACCCTGGGAATGCTGAGGTCAGCAGCGGGCAGCTCTCAGGGGCAGGCTTGTGAGGAGTAACAGCTAAACTTGACGTCTAGCACTGCTTAGACCGGTAGTGACCACAGCCTCGGTCATCTCCAGGCCACAGCCCTCAGCCCAGCTCTGCCAGGATGTGCGCCTACCCACGTCTGTGCCCACCAGCTTTCCTCTGGGAGCCCTGGAGGCAGGGCGTGGGTTAGGGGTAGTGACCGGAATCACAGAGGCAAATGTGCTGCAGGTTCACATGCCCAACTGCCTCTTGAGCATCTGTGTGGACAGGCGATAGGTACCACAAGTCCAGTGTGCCTGGGCTGCCCCTCTGCTGCTCTCCTGTCCCACCTGGGTCCCCACAGTGAGCAGGGCTCCCCTCTGTTCAGTCTTCCCTGGAGCCCACAAGTCGCTGTTCCAGACAGGCAACCCTGGACCCTGCCACGCTGGCTCCCAGGATCGGGCATTCTGACTCTCATGGGGAAGAGAGTCCAGATCCCCAGGACAGAGTGTGTCGAGGGAATGGTGTGCATATAGCAAAGGCAGGTGACAGCCGGGGAGACAGCCGCACGGCGTTGGGGAGGCCTGCTCTGGCCACGGGCTCCGGAGCCATTTCTATTTTCTTTTTGGCCTTTTGATGTTGCTTTTAAAAAACACCAATATTGGGCGTGTATTACTTTTGTAGTTGGGGAAAAAAAGGAATGCCTTTATTTTTTTCTTTTTATGGAAAGAAACCTTTCGGTTTCCTCACAGGGCACGCATCCAAGCCTTTAATCATATCCACGGCCATGTCTCAATTTTTTTAAGTCTTTAAAGTAGTTTCCAATAAAGAGTGATTTTTGAATTAGGGGAGAAAGCAAGCACATCCGCTCGTGGGCGGTGGCAGTGAGGTAAGGGGCAGGGCTGGCAATGCCCCCTGCAGGCCGTCTCACCTGGTTGGGGTCAGTGGGCACCAGGGCCGACCAGCCCGGGGGGGCGGGAGGAAAGATGAAACCTTCACTTCCACAAGGCCAGGGACGGAGCTGCTTGGGGAAACACGACCCTTGCAGAGATGAGATGAGGGAGAGGGCTGCGTAGAACAGCGAGCCTCCCACCCAGACACCACGCGGTTCCATTTCCCGCCATCGCCCCAACAGCCCTTCCCTCTCCAGGCCCTGGACTTGGCTCCAGGGCCCCAGCCCAGCTGGCCGCCCTCTGGTCTGGACATCACCTCCAGCTGCCCACTGCCTCCATGCTGATCCCCACCCTGTGGGAAAACGTCTGACCACGAGGTGGAGAGTCAGTGAACTGAAGAGACATCCAGGCCAGCGCAGGGTGGTCAAGAGGAAGGTGCTGGGCCGACTCCATGAGACGCAGCCACCTATTGAACTGTGGCACCTGAAGCAACCGCCCAGCCCCTTGGTCTCACCTGCGCCCACTGGACAGCGAGGATGACGGAGCAGCTTTGCCTGCACCACCAGGCGCTGGCTCGCATGGGTTCATGGACCCTCCGACTCAGAGCAGGGCGGTGCTCAGTGCTGGGGAGGGCTGAGTCAAGAAGGCTTGGAGAGCGGGCGGTGCTGTCCCTGGTGGGCAGTCAGGGAGGGCCACCCTGCCCCCAGCCACCCTCAGGTAAAGCGTTCCAAGAAGCAGGAAGAAGCACACCCTGAGTTTGTGAACTCACTACCATGCACATTTCCAAAGAGACCAGGCTCCCAAACCTGCTCCCCGGCCAGCCCAGCTGTGGAAAGGCCAAGCATGGAGACCCAGGGAGCAGGACACCTCCCCCTCATCCTCGGGCCCTCAGCACCCGCTGGCCCAGGGTCGCCTGTCTGTGGGAGCCCCCAGCCCAGCCCACATGAGCCCTCTGCTCCAGCGAGCTCCTCGTGCCCAGAGCCCTGGAACCTCTGCACCGTGGTCCTTCCTGCTGTGTGGAGGGCAGCCACGCTCCTCCCACAGGAGCTCAGAAAAGATGGCTGCCCCTGCTCAGGGGCCACGGTCTCTGGCTGCCAGGTGGCCAGAAGCACGTCTCCCTGAGTGGCACTTGAGGGCAGGTCTGGGTGCACTGGAGGAAGGGAGCCCTCCCGGGCCTGCCGCATGCTGGAACCCCCCGTGGTCCTCTGCTGAGTTACAACAGGGAGTTCCACTTCTAAAAATGCAGGTGTGGCACGAGTTGACGCCACCCTAGAATGTCACCTGCTTCTAACCCTTGACGTGGGCCCAATCACAGCTCCCCAAAACATATCTCAACATCCTGACCCCAAACCGGCAGAGGTGACCAGGCCTGGTAGGTGGGGAAAGAAGAAGGCACAGGCCGAGGGGAGGCCATGTGGGGTGGAGGCAGAGATGGGCAGTGCAGCCGGCCAGGAGCCCAGGGCCACCAGGAGCGGGGAGCACTAGAAGGGGAGCCTGTCAGCCCCCAGCAGCACCTCAGCTGAGGACTCCTGCCACCCGGACCAGGGGGACACTGCATCCCTGTCATTTGAAGCCACTGAGCTTGTGGTGACTTGTTCCAGCGGCCTGGGGAGGCCGAGGCAGCACCGGCACTAGGTGTTCCTTTGGCTTCCCTGACCCTCAACCCCGGGCCTGCGCACCTGCACGTGGCCAGGGAAGGGAGGGGCAGCAGGGAGCGGTGGAGGGCAGAGACAGGTTCAAGGCCACTCCAGAGCACAGTGAGGATGATGGGCACCTGGGTGCATGTGGCCAGGAGGGAGGGAGCAGGTGGCCACAAAGGTGACAGCAGCCAACCCCATGCCTACCCCCTGGCCTTGTGTTCATGCCACTGTGTTTCCAGCCCAAGGCTCTGAGAAACAAGTCACTCCCAGAAAAGCCTGCTGTCCCCAGAGGAGTGGCTGTGCCACCTCAGGCTCCAGAAGAGCCCCGGGCCGGGCGTGGAGGCTGGTGGACAATTCTCAGGCTGCATCTCTCTCAAGCGCAGCTTCAAGAACCATCTGACTTGCTCCCAGGCAAATTCATAGCTGGGGCTGCAGAAGAAGCGGCATTCCCCCGTCTGGCTGCAAGACCTTCCGCTGTGATTTGTCACACAGCCAACGCTCCAGGGACAGGAGCAGCCTGCACAGCAGGGGAAGGCAGTTTCTGGAAGACCTTCCAAGTGCCTTACTTGGCCGCCGGATGGTGCAATCAGGGGATCCTTGGGAAGCACCCTGAGGCTCCAGGGGAGAAGGACGCTCCCTTTGGGTTTTCCAGAACACCCCTTTCATGCCTGTGTCCACCGGGTCGCTGCCTCCCCCACCCAGCCGCGCTGCATCCTGCCCGCCCAGGTAACCGGAGCCCTGCACCTACACAAAGCACCACTGTGCCCCAGTGATGTTATCAGGCGGGCCTGGCCTCTCCACGCGGTAAGACAGCGGCTGAGCCAGGGTGGCCAGACCCGGGGCTGAAACAGGACCCCCAGGCTGCTGGCCGAGGACAGAGTGGCCTTTGTGAGGGACAAATCACACTCAGTCTCACTCCTTATTAACGCTGCCGTCATCAGAGCACTTGCTTTCCTGACTCCAGCTCCCAGGGCCTGTGGAGGCTTCCCTGGGACACGGTCAGCCCTGGAGTTGACACTGGATGGGGACTCTGGCTCTGCTGAGTTCCAGTGCTCAACGCATGAGGAGGCTCGAATCGCAGGGCTTGACGGGGTGTGACGCAGGCCAGAAGGGACTTGGTCATCGAGAGGGAAGCAGCTCTGTCAGTCGGGACACTGCAGAACTCGGAACCGCAGAGCCCAGATAATCATCTGCACCTGCCACAACTCACTGTGCAGCTTTGGTCAAGTCTCTCCACCTGTCTGAGCCTCAGTGTTCTCACCTGTAAAACAGATAATACGGTCTGCTCAGCAGAGTTGACATGGTGATGACAGACAGTCAATTAAAAAAAAAATCAAAACTCCGACACACAAACACCCAAAGAGCAGTAGCTTTAACACACCTGTTAATAGCCCCCTATACCTGAGCTATTAAAGTAGGTCTCCACAGCCCTAGCACACAGGTGGAGATGCATCTTAAGATCTTGACACACCATGGTGTGGAATTTGGCACAAATCAAGAGAAAGTAAGAAAATCAACCAACGCGAGTTTGGAAAGGCAGAGTTTACTTCCACGGCCTCTCAGTTCCGTGAAGCCAGGCCTGCGGTTGAGTGCAGGGCCAGGCCTGGGAGGTGGCTCTGTGGGGCGTCTCCTGCCTGCTGCCGGGGCCTGGGGGACCTATAGAAGCCGTCTTGCCCAGTTGGCTGGAGAGGAAGAGGCCGGGGCCGCAGGGGGCTGAGAGCTCAGCCGGGAAGCGGCACATCAGGTCTTGCTTCTCTGCCAGCTGCCTGGCATGTGGCCCCCCTCTCGGAACCGCAGTCCTTCTCAGTGAGATGACAGTAGGGAAGGCCCCAGTCCTCGTGAAAACGCAGGGCGGCCCGTGAGGCAGAGTGCAGCAGGTGCAAGCTGAGTGCAAGGCTCCGGTGAGCACTGGGTTCAGGAGGGCAGGCCAGTGACGGAGGCAGCCGGGCCCAGCGCGTCCAGGCATCCTCAGGTCACGCTGGGGCGGTGGGGCAGCATTCCCGCATGGCCTTCTGCACGTGTGGGAGGACTGATCAGCAAGGGCTCCTCTCCCTGGAGAGGAGGGAACATCTGCTTGGTGCCTGCCAGGCTCAGGCCCAGCCGGGGCTTCACCGGGCCACAGTGGGATCCTCACAGGGCCCCTCCAGCCTGGGGTGACCCTGTTGGGTCTCAGAGTGGGTGGCAGAGATATGAAGTAACACTGACAAACAACTATTGAGCGTATGTCGTGTGTCTATTGATCCTCTCCATCCCTTTAATCGATCATCTCCTGTAGTGAACCTCAGGGACCAATCAGACACTTAAAAAACATCTTTATTTTGTTTATTTATTTCTATGTGGTGCTGAGGATGGAACCCAGTGAGTGTCTCACATGTGCCAGGCAAGTGCTCTTCCACGGAGCACCACCCCAGCCCCCAGTTAGGCACTTTTTGTCCCCACTTTAGAATGAGGAGAGTGCGGGACACCAAGCCTGAGCGCTGCTCTGCAGAGCCGGGCATGAGGGCAAGGGCCAGACTCAACGCCAGGATCAGCTGGAGCCGACCCCTGCACTCCCCCTCACGGGAAGTACCCACAGAAACACGCTCTCCTCCCGTGGGCGCCAGAATCAGGTGCTGGAGAGCCCAGAAACCTGAACGCAGGGCCCTCGGCACCTACTGAATCAGAGCCTGGGGCTGGGCTCCAGCTGTGCCTGCTGCCGGTGACAGCAGGGGGCACGTGGCAGGAGGGAGGGTCACCTCCTGGGCTGGAGCCTCCACACCATCTCGCAGGTGCATTCTGAAGAGAATGGTCCCCTTGCCTGGGCTGGGTCGGTTGTGCTTTGCCACCAGGAGGCGACCTGGTAGGAATGGGGACGGGGGCTCTGGAGGAGGCTGTGGGGCACCCTGCCAGCCGGCTGCTCTCCTGTTCAAACCCATCCTTCCCCGGAGAAGCAAGGCACGAGGGGTCCCCAGGACTGTTTCGGCTGCTCCTGGGCGGGGATGCCCTATCCACCTTATCACCCAGTGTGGTCATATCTAGTTTTTCACATCTTTCGTAAGTTCTATCATTATTTGCCTTTGTTCTGATCTTCACAGTGGAAGAGCCCCGATGGCCTACTTTTTTCTCCACTGCTGATCATCAGGGTGTTTCTAGTCTGGGCATTTGGGGTGGTATTGATGCCAACGGTGGGCCACCAGGCAATTCCTGCCCCTCCGGCCGTCCCTGTTCCACCCCTCCCAGCCCGGCTTGCTCCCACCACCACCCACGTCCACAGGCTGACTCTAGACACGGGCAAAGGTCTGTGGAAGGCCAGCTGCACCTGGAAGAAGCTCATTTTCTGAGGAGGGAGGCCGTTTCCCAGCCCTCAGGTGAAGGCCCAGCGAGTGGGTGGAGACGCTGGGTGAAATGCGGGGACTGGCGGGGCCACGCTCCACACGCGGGCTGTGGCAGGCAACTTCAGGGGACAGAGTCCTTGGGTCCCCAGCACTGGCCGTGGCCAGGATGGAGCGCAAGTGTGTCAGGGCAGGGCCCCCCTCGGCAGACAGGCCCGGAAGACCCCCAATCCGCCCCTCCTGTGGCGCAGTCCTGTGGCTGTGCCGGGCCCCGAGGCGGCCTGCACCCTTCTGGCTGAGACATTTTTCCTGGTTGGGTCACTGGCTCCTCACTGCTCAGGACCTTGAAGGAGAATGTGAATGGCTCCCGGGCAGTCTCAGCCGGGCCTTCCTGAACCAGGACCAGAGCAGGGTGCCGTTCCTGGGCAGAGGGGTCCAGGTGCTCCTGGCCACACCCCTCGGGACGGGCAAGGGACCCTGCCAACGCCCGCACTCACCCTGACTCCTGAGGCCCTTGCCCGTGCCCCCCCTCACTGACGCCCACCCTCCATTCCTGCCCCTAGGGACTCCTGGATCAGCTGGAGCCTGGAGCAGCTGGCCCTGGCTCCTCCCAGATGTCCTCTGGAAGACTCGCTGCCCCTCCCCACCCGCTTAGCCATCTTCTGATGGTCCTGCGGACTCGACGCAGCTGGCCAAGTGCCCAGCACACGGCCCTGTCCCTCCGCAGCATCCTGCCCTCTCTCTGCTCGGCACACCGCATGACTGTTGCCTGCTGGTCCTGTCCTGCCGGCCTGCAGCTCCTGGGGACCTCGGTACTTGGTGTTGTAGACGACAAAGTTCAGTCACCATTGGTGAAAGAACACGCTAGTGGGAGTGCAGAAAGAGCCACGTCTCAACCCCAGGAGCAATCCAGAAGAGGTGGCTCAGGATGGGAACCCTCTAGGGATGATCCCTGGGCAGTGGGCCAGCTCAAGAGCAGGACAAACCTGCTCCTATCAGAGGACAGAGGTGGAAAGGCTCCCTCCCTGGGGCACCTCTCCTGGGAACATGGACCCCATCTGCTGAAAGCATTGACCCCAGTCCCTGCAGGGCTCACAGACGTTGTCCACTGAATGAAGGAAACTTGCACAGGTCAGGGACACTTTCCTGACAGCACTATACAGGTGGTCAGCACACAAAGGCGCTGCAGGTGGCTGGAGAGGTGTCCTCTTCTCAGGTGGGCTGGCCCTGTGGCTGCTCAACAGGGCTCTGCCCCTGTGGGACACAGGCACAAAGTGGAGGGAAGAAATGGGTCACTAGTCAGAGGACAGTGGCCTGAGGTCAGTGTGTTTCCACCTCAGAATATATCTCCAAGGTGCAGGATGTAGCTTGCAGACCAGCCTGTCCTGGAGGAGCGTCCAAGCTGTGCCTGGGTGGCAGCTAGCCTCCCAGGCCCTGGGTCTTCTGCCTTTCACTACAGCGCCAAGGGGAGGCCCCTGTGCCCATCCTGACGGTGCACTGTGTCCTGAAAGTGGACAGTATGAAGTCCCGCGGCTCACCCCTTCCCCTGCGGGACAGAGAGGTCTGGCAGGCTGTGCCTGGATCCCATCAGCCATCTGTACTTCACATGCACTGATCAAATACGCTCTCAACCTTGGAATAGCCCCGAGTTAGGGGAGCGGGGACATGTGAAGAGAACTTCAGGTCCTAAATCAAATCGCCCCTCTCGGACCAGCAGGCCTATGACCCTCCCCAGCACGAGGCTCTTTTACTTTTTCTTTCTCCGCATTTCCTGCTCGTCTTTCTCCATTATTTCTCTGTTTTCAGGCAGTGTCTGGCTTCTTTTCCGCTCGGCTGGCCCTGAGCCTGCTCACGGGCTTCTTCATCACACAGTGGTGTGGCAGCCATTGAGCAGGACAAGGGCTGACTGCAGAAAGACCCAGCTTCCAATCTCCCTGTGTTCAGTGGCTGCGTGGCCCTGAGAGGTCGCAGTCCCGTCCTCCCTGTTGGGAGAAGCAGACTCAATGATGCCAACCAGAAGGGAGCCGTGGAAAGCAGGCCGGTTCCTCCGTGTGTCTGTCCTGCGGCCCTCCCTCCAGCCCTCGCTGGGTCTGTGGGGAGCAGGCAGCAGCCCAGGCACCTGCATGGCTGTGCGGACTCCGTTTTTCTCTCCAGCCAATCTTTCCTTCTTGTTCCACTCTGGCCTAAACCTTGCCCCCAGAACAGTGATCTCATTGAGTTGCAAGAAGTCTGTCACTTAGCAGCCTGATCTTGAAAATACAGGTGGCTTCTCTGATCAATTTGCCAAAATTCAATGGAAATCCTACAACTTTAGAGTGAGGCTTCTCCAAACACTCTGTGTCCAGTTCCAACGCACCACAGTCTCCAAGTCTGTCCCCGGAAGTGCAGCTCCTCAAGAGCTCCCGGGGAACGTGGCC
Organism: Callospermophilus lateralis; assembly: GCF_048772815.1. Classification (NCBI taxonomy): domain Eukaryota; kingdom Metazoa; phylum Chordata; class Mammalia; order Rodentia; family Sciuridae; genus Callospermophilus; species Callospermophilus lateralis. Next base: position 108,982,267 of record NC_135317.1, on the reverse strand, counting down.
TGGAACCCAAGTGTTGGCCGCACTCCCAGGTGACAGGACAGGAGAGCACTCGTCAGCTCATCCACCTATCTCCCTGGCCATTGAGACCCTAGGAAGTGACTTCCCTGAATTCCCATTGCTGCTCAGTGTGGTAGAGACAGACGAAGCCCAGGTTGGATGTCCCGGGTCCTCCCTCTCTGCAGCGCCCTCAGCCTCTCCCTCCAGAGAGTTCCCACCACCTAACAAAGGGTCCAAAGCAGTCTCAGAAGCTGCAGGCAAGAGAGTAAAATAAGAGTGTGTGTGTGTGTGCGTGTGTGTGTGTGAGAGAGAGAGAGAGAGAGAGAGAGACGCCCCCTCCTCTCCCTCCTGTGCTCCTTACATTCAAACCCACCTTGGTGCTTAGATGCCTGATCTGTTCTCCCTGAGTTCCTAACAATGCAGCTCAGGTGAGTGCAATCATAATTAAATTCCATTACAGGGCAGGAATTCAGAAGGCTAATGGCATTATTTTTAATACTGAGATTTGATCTATATACCCATTTAGGTATCTTGTGCACTTCCTATAGTTGGGAGCTGTTCGATCAAGTTTCAGGCTTCCACCTGATAAAAGACGTTTGGACCCAGGTAGTCATTTAAAACATGAGCCGCGCCTGACAGAGAAATGAGCGTGATGATGCCGGGTGGAGTGCAGATGAGAGAGCAGAGGTCCCTCTGCCAGCAGGGCTGGAGCTACAGCCCCTCCTGGGCCTCACTTCCCCCTTGGAAGTACAAGAGCATCTGAGTGCGCCTCCAATCACAAGTGGCATCCCCAGCTCACCTCCCCTTGGGCAGGTCACATCCCCATGTCCCTTAGGGGGTCTCACACACGTCTTAAAAAAGGTCCTGAGGAGTTCTGGAGGGAAGCGTCCAACGCAACTTCCCATAGCACAGTTTTTCCCGAGCTTAATTCATTTTTCATTCTAAAAGCACATATTGAGCACCTACATTGTACCAGGCACTGTACCAGGAACTGGGGCTTCAGCAGGAACAGAAGGCAGCAATCCCTTCCCACAGGGCACTTGGAGGAGGCGTCCCAAGTAGAACAAGTAACAAGAGAGTCACCCTGTGAATGTTCAGGCTATGGCATGGACGAGTGCCAGGCTGGGAGGTGCCGCATCTCCCAGAACAATTCTGATTAACGCCTTTGGATTTGATCTCGGGCAGGAATGTGGCCCGGAACCCATACTGGACGGGGCTGAGGTCTGCCGACTCTTGGAATCATCCGCTCCCTGAGAAGGAGCGTCAGGCCTCTGGCACCCTAACTGGCCTATAATCCGTTACTACTCAGTGTCACGAACTAGCAGGACACGTCCTCTTGCACTGGTTGCCGAGTTCTAAGCCAGATGCCTGACGTGCCCTGGGCGGCCGAGGGTCTTCCTGGACATGCCCATGAGAAGGTGAGTGTAGGTCAAAGTCTGCAGCACTGTGGGGCACAGTGGTGGGTGTCAGGGGTCCCGAGGCTCCTGCCCTGCTCTTCTGCCCTCCTTGGTGACTTTGTGCTGTCACCACCAAGCTGGACCTTGAGTCTGTTACACTCACAAGGCAGACGTTATCTGCCTCCAAAGAGGCTCCTACACATTTGTGTAAGGCTTCATCTGTTCACTAACAAACATCCCTTAAGTTCCAGGGGCTGCTGGCCTGGGGTCAAGATCTGGGATCCAGAACCCTTCTCTGAGACACCCCCACTGGGTACTGGCCTTGGCTGGCCTCACTGTGTGAGAAGACCTTCCGCACTCACGGCAGACGCGGTCACACCCTGGGGCTTGGTGTGTGTTTAGCTGTACCGTGGGAGGCAGGATCCTGAGTGGCCCCGAACTCACGGGAGCAGAACTTAAGACCGACTGGCCCTTCCTGAAGAGACTCAGGGCCTTGTTGGCCTGCACCATGGAAGGGCTACAGATGAGGGCCGCTCCCGACCACAGCGCTGCAGCCTACAGGGCAGCACTCCTAAAGCCGAGTGGGTCTGGAGACTTCTTTAGTTGGGTCCACAGACAAGAATGCAGATGGCAGACGCCCAGCCTCGTGAGACCCTGAGCAGCGAAGCTGTTCACACTGTGCCCGACTCTGCCTGCACAGCTGTGCACCAGGAAGCGCGTGGTGTCTGTTGGCCCTGTGATGGTTGCAGATCTCCGTCTGATTTCTGTTGCTATGACAGAATAGCCAAACCTGGCTGATTTATTAAGGAGAAAAGTTTGCACAGGTCATGGTCTGGGGGCTGAAAGTCCAAACCCCGTCAGGACACCTGCCAGGGGGCTCTCTGAGTCATGGCATGGCAGGAAGCGGAGGGGAGGACAGGAGGCCTGGCCTTGCTTTGTAGCCCTCCCTCCACAGCAGGCAACCAGACTGTGTGGAAAAGGTCCCTCCTGACACCCGGGCACCGCTTGGAGGTTGCAGTCCCACCTCGATGGCCATCCACGTCAACGTGCACTGTGAAGGAGAAGCCACACTCAAGGCAGAGCACAAGCCACTGGAAACCCAGAAACGGACCCGGGTACAGAAGGCTGCAGAGGCACAGGCACAGGACCGCCCAGCCCGCAGGGACCAGGGGCAGCATGAGCCCAGACGTCTGCTCCCAGGCCCTGCTTCCCAGCCAGAGCTGAGCCAGCACTCAGATGACAAAGTGCTGAGGACTCGGTGCTGGGGTTAGGGCTCACGAAACCCGCTGAGCTGGGGGTAGACTGGGGGTCCTCTGCAGGCCCCTGTTAAGTAGTCAGGAGGTTTGGAGACGGTGGTTAAAGAGTTGTCAGCTTGAAGCGGCCACGGTGGGGTCCTCACCTCAGGGAAGGGCAATGCTGTAGGCCGGCTTGCTTTAAGTGGCGGGCAGGCTGGGCACTCCGCTGGAATTGATGACCCCTCAGATCTGAGCCGACAGGAAGTGGAGGAGCGCAGCTAGCCCCCTGCACGGGAATGGTCGCTGTGTGACGGGCAGGCGGTCCTGGAACCTCGGAGCCCGCAGCTGGTGGGGAAATGCATGCCGAGGAGGGCCCGTCAAGCAGGGCAGCACATTTGTAGATGGCACAAGGTGGGAGGGGTGTCGGCCTGAGTGAGGAGCAGGGAGCCGTGCTGGGCACATCATTCTCCATCATGAGATGCTGGCACAGCGCCGTGTCGGGACAGCAGAGTCGCGCCGCATGGCGGGGGGTCTGGACAGATCCCAGCAACACACCAGATGGGGCAGGGGCTGGACGCTCACCACTGTCCATCACGCGAGACCCAGAGGCTCAGGGCACAGTATACAGGAATGGGTAGGTGGGGATCCTGGCCGCATCACAAAAGAAGAGCGCTAATAAGAGCTCAGCTTGAGGCCAGGGTCCCCTCTGCAGGTCCGGGGTGGGCGCAGCTGCTGAGGTAACAGATGCTTCGCTGGACCAAGAACTGCCTGGAGGAGTTGGCTTCGGTTTCAGTCCCTCGTCTACCAGTGGGAAAACACAGAGTCATCGGCATTGGTTGTCACACCGTCTCTGAGCCCTGCCACGCGGTATCAGAACAGCTGGTTCAGGGCCACGGACAGCCCCTCACCCAGGTCTGCTCTGCATACCAGGCACAATGCAATGAGAACGTCCCCTGCGGGCTTCTCAGTGTCCTCTGATGGACCCATTTGTACCCAGGTCCCCCAGGAGCTGTGTTTCAGTGAGCTGCACACCAGGGGCTCACGGGCCCTCTCCAGGCTGTCCCTTCTGGCCTCCGTTGATGCCACCTGCACCCCCCAGGGTTCAGGACACTAATGCCCACAGGCCAAACTCTGCCCCGTGGCAGGAGCCCAGGAGCTGCTTTCTCTTCACACTCCACAGATGACCTCGAGGCGCATTTCTCAGGGATTTTAGACTGAGGGGGATCAAGGGCCACCTGGGTCAGGGGCCAGCTCTCTCCAGGCCTTGCTGTGCCTGGGCCTCTCCTGCTCGGCTCCCCTGTCACATCTGAGGCTCAGGTCTGCTTTCCGGGTTCCCACAGTGAGACGTGTGCAGCTGGCTGGGTGGCTGTCTGGTAGACGTGAAGATGGGGCCCTACTGCCCAGCCAACCTACAGCACGGAGGTGGCCCAGACGCGAGGGTCTTAGAAAACCTCCAAGTGAGAAGTGGCGGTGGTTTACCACCCTTAGATTGTCCAATCCCCCAACCCAGACCTGTTGGATAGGTCTGGGGAGCACGTAGCTCACCCACCACAGCTTAGAAGAGACGAACCTCCAAGGCTTTGCTGATGGGACTCAGCACTGCGCTGACAGGAATGTCCTGTTTGGGGTCCACTGGTGACCACATGTGCAGCGCAGAGAGCCAGTTCTAGTGGAGAGAGGAAGAGGGCTCTCCTTCAGGGGCAGCGCGGGGTCTCTGACGTCCGTCTGTGGGCTGCACTCTACCGCCACCAGCTGTCCTTGTGCTCCAGACTCAGTAGCTGACTTCCTGGGAGGGCGTCAACGTCACCCGCTCTATGCCGAGTGCTTGGTCTGCACAACCACTTCCAACTCTGCACGCCAAGGGGACTCCAGGGCCACTGTTGCAGGAATCCGACAAGAAGCAACAAACGGCACCCAAGAGTGGAGAACTCCAACTTCACTGTGGGCCCAGAGGAGATTGGACGCCAAGTTCTGGATGACCCTCTGCTTTGAGCCCTAAGCCTCAACAGGGGTGTTCATACTTCAAAGCAGGTAGTTGGATTCCCAGGGGTAGTTACTTACAATCCAAACGGCAGGGATCCTTGGTCAGGTTTCCTGAAGACGTGCTCACCAGACCCGGAGGGGACCTCTGCTTTCCCAGACACGAATTCTCTAATGGTTCCCTTCACCTCCAGCCTGGGTTTGCCACTGTCACCCATTTCTCCTATAAGAAGCCCCAGGCCCAGAGCTGTAAAGTGTCTTCCAGACGGTGGCTGGGAGGGAGACCAGAGGGGCTGGCCACAGCCTGTGCTCTCGAGGGTCAGCATCGGCCTGCCCTGTGAAGCCGTGGTCCTCAGGTGAAGCAGAGGAAGGCTGCCCGCGTGGCTGGGAGTTGTGGTTGAGGTTGCACACTGGCCAGCTGGGTCAGGTGGACCCACCTGGTCCATGATTGACAGTGAGGAGGAGAGCCAGAGCCGCCCACTTCTGCCCGGAGGTGCGGTGGACTCCACAGCATGCGCTCTGTGCCGCTCCACGCTGCTCCGACTTGGCCTTGTTCCCTGTGGGCTGAATTGTCAGGACCTGTCCATCTAAAAAGCACCAACTGAACCCACAAGTCAGTTTATAAACTCCCAGCCACGTTTTGGCATCTTGAGTGACGACTTGTGGTGACTAGGAAGCAGGTGTGGACGGCTCTGGAGTCGTGTCACGATGTGAGGGGCATGGACCTGAGGGCCAGTCTGCGCTTCCTGGTCTCTGCTAAGGGACGCTGACCCCAGCTAGCTGATCTTTGGAAACCAGTGTTTTTTCCTTGAGAAACTGCAGCCCTTGGAAGGCTGTTTCCTGGCATCAGCTCCTAGTTCAAGGGCCCTCCAGCCCCGAGGCCAGGCCACTTGAAAGCCCGAGATCAGACCCTGAGGTCTGCGTGGAAAATCAGTCCCTCTCTTATTTGTGAAAGTAGAACTAAATCTCATCATCGCTTCTTAATTTGCTCGAATAACTGAGACCCAAGAGCCCATCTCTTTTTCTTAGCTCTGAGAACCAGTGACATTGGCGCTCTGGTCCTGTCACTTGGTGGCTCCAACAGGGTCAGGGCACTGGCTGAACCCTCTGTGCTCGCTAGAGCGTAGATGGAGGGGTCCTGATGTGGTTCCAGCTCCTGACTTACCACCTGGCAGCGAGCAGACCTGCGCCTCTGAGCATCACTTCTCCTGCTGTGTGAAGTGGCACAGGTCATGAAGGGGACAGGAGATGGCACTGGGCTGCACAGGGGAGCTTTCGTGATGAGCTTGGTGGCCACTAGAAGACAAAGCCCCAAGGCAGAGGCTGAGTGGGGGCCCACGTCTGGATACCTGGAACCGTGGGTGTCCCTGGATGTGGCCAATGAAACTTCAGCTAAGGATCTCAAGAGGGGGAGACTATCCCCGTTACTCAGGGGGTCCTGGTAAGGTTGGCAATGAAGCTTCAACTCCGATGCACCGTCAGGCCAGGGCCTGGAGTGTGCTGAGCCCGGGAGGCGCCAGAGCTGCAGGGACACAGGGGACCCAGGTCCTCCAGAGACTCAGGGAGCCGCCTCGCCCACACTGAGGCTCATTCAGACTCCACCCCATCAGAGGGAAGCTCGCGCTGTGCTCCTCACTAAGAGTGTGAGCCAGCCGTCATCTCAGCAGCGACAGGAAACCTGCAGCCACGGCCAAGACCTTCCTGTCTGCCCTCTTCAAGGGGCACTCTGCACCCAGGGCCTTCACGCCCGCAGTGGTCACGTCCTCCCTGAGCAAACGCTCGTTCTGGGTGGGGTTGGTACAGCGCCCTGGAGCCCAGTGCAGGTTCCCTCAGTCAAATGGCTTCCTAGTGTGAGTGCCGGGGACGCGGGAAGAGCCCTGCCTGCCGCAGCTGCACAGGCGCTGGACACACCCCGCGTCTCCTGCTGCACCACATGAGCCTGCGCCCTCCGCACACCCACGGTGACCTAAGGGGCTTCTTACTAAACGCACTTGTACTACATTTCGGTTGGGAAGCTGAGGATTGGTTGTTGCTGCCTTTTTCTCTAAACAAGTGGTTTTACCGAGGGAGGTGACTCCCAGAAACGCGGCAGGTCTGCAGCTTCCCTCCATTTGTCTGAAAAGCAAGGAGGAGGGGACTATCAGCAGAATTGAGAGGGGCGGCCGGGGACTTCTTGGGAGAATAGAACGAACAATTATAAAAGGGCTGAGTTCCCAGCAGCTCAGTGGGTCACATCCCTGAACTGACCCTTCACTAAATACAGTGAAAATTGCTAGCCATGGTTTTAGCCCTCTTCAATGCCGGCAAAGCTGGGGATGGCTTAAGGAGTAATCAGGTCAGTACGGGAGAGAGGCGCAAACCCAGGACAGTCAGCAGGGACCAGGATGGTCAGCAGAGACCAGGCCACTAAGGAGAGACCAGGCCAGTAAGCAGGGACCAGGATGGTCAGCAGGGACCAGGCCAGTAAGCAGGGACCAGGATGGTCAGCAGGGACCAGGTCAGTAAGCAGGGACCAGGATGGCCAGCAGGGACCAGGTCAGTAAGCAGGGACCAGGATGGCCAGCAGGGACCAGGTCAGTAAGTAGGGACCAAGACATCAGCAGGGACCAGGCAGGTGAGCAGGGACCAGGATGGTCAGCAGGGACCAGGCCAGTAAATAGGGACCAAGACATCAGCAGGGACCAGGCAGGTGAGCAGGGACCAGGATGGTCAGCAGGGACCAGGCCAGTAAATAGGGACCAAGACATCAGCAGGGACCAGGCAGGTGAGCAGGGACCAGGATGGTCAGCAGGGACCAGGCCAGTAAGCAGAGGTGGAGGCACAAGCCCAATTGTACCGTGAGAACATGATTCGGAAAGGACAGGGCTTCTGTCAGAAGTAAAACCCGAGGACAGCCACTGGAACGTGACCTCGTCATAGGTCTAAGAGGGAACGGAAAGCTTCTCTTGACCATCAGTTCCACGTTGGTCACAATAAGGCTCCGCCCTCCGTGGGTGACTCTGCGGGAGTCCCAGAGACAGCCCACTTTGCTCCACCGTGGCCAGATGGCGACCTGCTGGACGTCCTACAGTAGGAGGAGGGGAAACAAGGAGCTCCAGGTTCCAGTGCAGCTCTCGGCCGTAGCACCAACCACAGCTAGTGACTCCAGGGACGGATCTCAGGAAGATGGGTGTCGCGTGGAAACCCAAGAGGCACACACAGGCGCAGTGTGGTGTCACGGTGCGGAGTTCTCCAGAGGAAGTTGGGAATGTCCTGGCACCGTCTGAGCTTAGCATAACGCCTGTTGGCTCAGCTCCCTGAGGCTGCAGGAGGTGCAAATGGATGAACTCTACAGTCGCAGACGTCTGAGGAACTGAGCTCCCCAAAGAAATCTTCAGTGGTTCCTTCCAAACAGAGAAACTTCACGGGACGGCTTTCCTCCTGGATGTGTCCTCGGCACCCACAAACCTGGAGCTTGGCGTAGACAGATGCTCCTCAGCATCCCTGGGGCTGTGTCCCAATAAATCTGTCTTAGGTCAAAGCTACACCAGATGCCTCCAACCCACTGCATCTCAGGACGGAGCCCGCGGAGCCTGGGGAAGTCCCTGTTCTCGGGAGGTGGCTGGCGGGGAGTGGAGCGGATTGCAGTGAGGAAACAGCAGAATTCAAAGTAGCTTCTATTGAAAGTGCCTCGGTTTTGCACCATTGTAAAGTCAAAAAATTATAAACTAAACCGCTGTAGGTTGGGGACCTCCTGTAGACACTGAACCTCGGGAGGGAGGGACAGACAGACAGCACAGATTGCATCCAGGCTCATATACCCGGGTCCTTGCTCCCCTCCTCTGGGGTCTGCGGAGGGGGTCGTGCTGAGCCGAGTGTGGCCTCAGGCAAGCCTGCTGTGTGCCGGGCATTTCCTGGGGCTGAGGGGAACAGGCCGTGGAGCGTGGTGGGAGGACCCAGGCAGCAGTGCCTGGAGAGGGGCAGGTGACGGTCAAACTTTATCCAAATGTGGTTCCAGGGGAAACTGGGCCCAGGTCTTAGGCCTCCCTGTAAACAAGTTTCTGGGTCACTGGCCCCCAGCACTAGGAGCCCTCCCTGTGCTCCTGGTGCCTGACCCCTCGACTGATCGGTGACGTCTTTCTCCTGCGATCAGAGATAAGGACACAGAAGGGTGTTGACAGCCAGCTTCACCCGCCTGTGGGCGCCCCGGCTGCTGAGTGAACTGAGTGAAGGCTGAGGGGAGGAGATCACCTGCTTGCCTGGGGCAGAGCCAGGTCAGCAATGCTCAGGTCAAGAACCTGAGAGGACCCTGGGGACCGGGCAGTCGCTGGAATCCAAACCACTCTTCGCGGGAGGAGCAAGGCTCCACTTGAGCCACTCACTGGTTCATGACCCTCCTGGGCCTCCCCAGGTCCAAAGGTCCGAGATTGGGATGTTGTGCAGCCTGAGCAGAGTTGAGGACAGTGGCCGAAGAGCCGTCCCTTCCAAGGTGGCTTCCACCTGACTGACCTGAGAGGTCTGGGAGCCCTCCAGAGCCTCCTTCCCGGGCAAATGGACCAGGCATTTCTACAAGGGACTGGTGGGCAAGAACCTGCCCCTGCCTGCACCCCGTGGGCCTGGCCCAGGTCTCCACAGAGCACCAGGCTGGTCCGGCCCGGCCAAGAGCAAGCCCAGTGGCAGCAGAGTGACTGCCCGAAGTTGGTGCTCAGTGACCTTCGGGGACTGCCACCACCTCTGGCTGCCTCCTGTCCCCTCCTGACCAGTCAACCCCCACTGCTGCCAGAGGGTCCAGTAAGACACACCTATCCTGTCACCGCTCTGCTTCACGGTCTCCAGATAGTCGGGAGGCTCTGCAGCCCTGAGCGTGGACAAGGCAGCTGCACCCCGCCTGGCGGGGCCCGGCACCCCCACACCCCCCTGCTCAGGGGCTCACAGGAACCCTAGGTTCCCTGCTTCTGATCTACTGATCTTCCTCTGTTTTCACGAGGTCCCTCGTTTTTAATCCCTTTTTTTCTCTCTGGCTTCCGCCTGTGAGAGAGACCGCTGACCTGTCCTCTGGAGTCTGGCTTATTTCCTCAGCCAGCTGTTCTCTGGTTCACCCATTTACTAGCAAATGACACAATATCACCCTTCTTCATGGCTGCGTAGAACTCCCTTGTGTATAGAGACAACATTTTTTCTCTATCCATTTGATGGGCACCTGGGATGTTTCATAATTTGGCTATTGTGAATTGTGCTGCTACAAACATTGATGTGGCTGCGTCCCTATAGGATGCTGATTTTAGATCTTTTAGATAAATACCCAGGAGTAGGAGAGGTGGGTCATGTGGTGGTTCCATTCCTAGTCTTTTGAGGAACCTCCACGCTTCTTTCCAAAGTGGTTGTTGTGATTTTCAGTCCCACCAACAATGTATGAGTGCACTTTCCCCCACACCCTCACCAGCAGTTGTGGTCATTTGTACCTTGTGTTCTTTCACTGGTGTGAAATGAAATCTCAGTGTAGTTTTTATTTGCATCTCACTGATTGCTAAAGATGTTGAATATTGTTGGCTAAATATTTGAATTTCTCCCTTTGGGAAGCATCTCTTGAGATCTTTCACCCACTTATTGAGTGGGTCATTGGTTCTTTGGTGTTAAATTTTTTTGAGTTTTTTTAAGTGTATTCTGGTTCTTAATCCCCCGTGGGAAGAAAAACCAGGAGAGCGCTTCCCCTGTCCCGTAGGTCTCTTCACCTTCTTAGTCCTTCCCTTCACTGTGCAGAGCCTTTCTGATTCAATGCTGCCTCGTTGTTGATACCTGACTTCACCTCTGAGCTGCGGGAGTCTGACGGGGAGCCAGTGGGTGCTACGCCTGGGAGCCCTGCCTCTACCTGCTTCTACAGGCTCCTCGTTGGCCTGATTCCAAGGTCTCTGATCCACTTCAAGCTGATTTTTGAGCAGGAGGAGAGCTGGGGATCCAGTTTCATCCTTCTCCATGTGGATTTCCAGTTTCCCCAGAACCAGGGGTTTAAAGGCCTGTCATTTCTGCAACCTGCGCTGTTGGCAGCTGTGAGGGGTCAGGTGGCTGAGGCTGTGGAGGTCTCTGAGCCTCCCAGCCTGTTCTGCTGACCTCTGTGTTCTGAGGTCAAGGCCAGGCTTTCTGGGTGTAGCTCTGTGGTGTGATTTGAGGTCTGCTGTTGTGTTACCTCCAGCCTCTCATTGCTCAGGACAGAATTTGCCATTCCGGATCTCTCATTCTTCCTTGTAGATTTTATGATTGTTTTTCTGTGAAGAACATCTTTGGGTTCTGATGGGGATGGCATCTGTGGATTGCTTTTGGTACTATGGCCATTTTGGTGATGCGGATTCTGCCTATCCATGAACACGGGAGGTCTTTCCATCTTCTAAGGCCTTTAGTTTCTTTCTTCAGTGTTTTATGATGTTAATTGTGAAGGTCTTTCACCTCCTTGCTTAGATTTTTTTATTTTTTGAGGCTAGGGTGATGGGATGGATGTTTGATTCCCTTCTCAACGCATTCATTATTGGAATATAGACAAGATATTGGTTTTCATGTGTTGATCCTGTATCCTACAATTTCTCTGAATTTGTGTCAGCTACACAAGTCTTCAGTGTGTAAGAAAGGGCCAGACTATTGCTGTCTCCCTCTCTCACCGGTCTGGCCCCTGACCATCGCATCACGTTGATGTCACTTACAGCATGCCCTGCCCCACTCTTCCCCAGCTCCCTCCCTCCTCTCAGAGGCAGCAGGGGGTTTGCTATGTGCCCTGCTCTCCCAAGGGATCTGACTTTGCCTCCCTTGTATCACATGCCGCTTGCTGCCCATCCTCTTTCCACATGTGTAGAGCAGTAATATTCTGTGTCTGCTTCTGCTGTGAACCGGGGCAGGGGGCAGGGACTCATCTGACTCACCACCACCTGTCGAAGAGGGCAATGCCCGTGTATATTTAGTGCCCAGGGTACGTGTGCTGAGGGAGCCAGTGGACAGCTGACCCAGTGACAGTCATCTTTTCCAGGGACGGGCCAGGCTACCCAGCTGGCTCTTCATGTGAGTGGATATGTCTGTTTCCTCCTCTTTTAGGACCCAATGTCCTGTGAACATTTAGTTTGACTAAGTACATATTCTCTAAAGGTTGTCTAGGTAGCAGGCACTGTGCTGGGTACTGGAGGTCTGGCGCTGTGCCGGTCACCCAGGTCTTCCCCTCATCTGCCCTCTGTGGTCAAGGGCACGCAGGGTCAGTTCATATAGAGCAGCCAGCTGCTTTCCAAATTTAACCCTGATCCTGGGGCATCAGTAAGCCAAAGAGCAACTGTCTAGTGAATACAAAAAAATGGTGACAGCCACCCTCGGCAAAGAAAGTCACACAATAGTGTGTGCAGGTGGGCGGCCGGCTGTGTCCAGACTCAACCCTGTTCCCCGGGAGTCCTCTGTAATCAGTATGCACACAGGACCAAGTCGTCTCTTTTAGCACTATTCTGCGGTAATCGGGGTAAAAGGAGGTAGAGAGAGAGGCTGCTGGAATGTTAGAAAAGGCGATCTGTGATGTGCTTAACCAGTAAGACAGGCAGGTTTAACCGGCAATCAGGCCTCTTGTCTCCATATTTCAAACTAAAACCACCAACTTCATTTTCCCATTGACCCAATGTATGAAATTCTTTTTTGGCCCATGTTGTCTGAATGTATACTGACCAACACAGTAGCCAGTCCTGCGTGTGGCCGTCCACACGGTAGCCAGACCCACATGTGGCTGTCAGACATGGTAGCCATTCTGCATGTGGCCGTCCGGTAGCCAGTCCCACATGTGGCTCTCAGGTGCTTGAAATGTGGCTAAAGAAACATGTGAAAAGAGCATTCTGGGTAATAATCAGTACTTAGTTTGATGAAACGTATTATTGAAATAAATATAAAACCCTGTTTTAAGCCTTTTTGACTTGGCTACTAGAAAGTCATAAGTTGACTGGTGGCTGGGGCTGGCTGCTTCGCAGGCCTCCACCAGCCTCGGGTCCCCAGCTGACACTTGTCACAGAACCCGCTGGAGCCATCCCTCTGCCCCGCCTGCCTCTCCCTCAGCCAGAAGCCCCTCGTGTGCGCCAAGCCACGGTCTCAGCTGGCCTGTGCAAGTGCGGTGATCCCCACAAGGTCCCTCGGAGCCAGTGATCCCCAAGGGTCCTCCGTCTCCTGAGAGCACTGGCCAGAGCTCCCACCTGAAGGGCAATCGCAGTGCATCTCAGGCTGGCCGTCGGCAAGAGCTGAGGACAGAGGGCTTGTTCGTGGGCTGTTCCACCCTACAGGAAGGTCAGTCCCACCCAGCCGTCCTCCTGTGCTCAGTGCCCTGTCACTGAGCAGACCTCCACTCCCTGCCAACATGGCTGGCCCAGCTTCCTGCAGGCCAGAGTTCTGGTGGCAGACACAGGGCAAGGCAGGCACAGAACACAGGGTGTTCTCTTGTCCCCAGAGAACAGCCTCCGAGAGCTCCCACACTGGCCCTCTCCCACAGTGGCTGGCCCAGCCCCGTTTCCACATCCTGTGTCTCATTTGTTAAAGGTGATCTTTCTGGACAACGGGAGGGCAGGCTGTGGCGGGACTTCCTGGGTGTCCCTGTTTCCAAAGGCATCTTCCTGTTCCCCGTCTCTTGGTCTGGAGGCTGTCTTCCACTCCCCGCTGTCTCCTGACCCGTGTGGCCAGGAGTCCCTTCCCGTGACTGCCCCCGAGGCTCCTCGCCCTGCCGCTGTTCTCCCAGCCCCAGTTCCAGCACCGGGCCATGGCTTCACGCACAGAGGACTGGCCATGGCCACCACGCTCCATGCAACTGCTGAGTTTGCATTCTGCTTCTCGTACCCATCTAGTAAGAGTCATCTTTGCCCCCCCCCCCCCCCCCCGCTGTGGCAGGACCCAGGGAAGACTGTGTGGCATTAGTGTGGAGTCACAGCCCGGGTATGCGAGTCCACACCTGTCTGGAGGTCCTGAGAGAGAAGGCCAAATCCACGTCTGGGTGCTGTGGGTTCACCCACCCTCCACGTCTGCGTGAAAAGTGGACATGCTGCGGCTCTGGGTGTTCCCAACGTCTGCCTCTGGGGCTCATGGGACAGCGTGACAGTCAGCTGACCTCAGAGGCTGGCTCCTTGGGATGCGTCAGGCCTTTGTGACACACCAGCTCGGCCTGGTCTTGTTCAGCTGGGGAGGTTCCCACATTTGTCCCAGGAACTCCCTGTAAACATTACTAGCGTCCCTCCTCTGCCCACCGCCTTCCAGCTGAGGCTAGAAACCCCGAGTGTCCTGCATCCCGGGGTGGAGCCCGCGGAAAGGTGCTCAGGGAAGGCGTGTGGCTTCAGTAACAGCTGGGCCCCTGGACAAGAGCCCCCTCTGTTAGGGAGGCAGCGGCCCTTCCCAGGAAGCCAGTCCAGTCCTGATCCACGGCCCGCCCGCCCCTCCCAGCCCTTCCTCGTGCCCCAGTGTTGGCCCCGGTGGTTGTGACCCCTGCACAGCGTATTTTGCTCAAGCCCTGGTCACCTCCCCTTTCTGAATCGTGCCACCCTGAATCCCTGGCGTTCCCACATTTCAGAGCCCATGTTGGGTACCACCTCCACAGGTCACTGCGGGCCCTCCCCCGAGCCTGGTTGGAACGTGTACCCGCCTCTGTGAGGAGCCCAGGGTGTCTTCAAGGGCTGTGAGACCTCTCTCCCTACTAGAATGACGCTCTGGAGGCTGATCATCTCCTGGGTGGCAGGAAACGGACACCTCCAAGACATCGTTTGACCCAATCGCAGCTCTGAACAGGTCAGGAGCAAGAGGTCAGGGTACCGACACGTCTTGGTCAGTCCTAGGACGAAGGACAGCTCTCCCCCAGATTGGGAAGGGACTTTGGCCCCAGGAGGAGGAGAAAGGATGGGGGCCACAGGCTTCCTGGCAAGGCTTCCGGAAGACTCAGGAGAAGCCACGTCAAGGTGGGCCCAGGCGGGCAGTGAAGGTGGCCCCTGCAGGTGAAGACATCAGTGGTGACTGTGACCGACTCCACAGGGCCCCCTCTGACCCCTCTCCCCACCCCCGGCCACCCCAGCCCAGCCTGGAGGGAAAGGGACACACGCACTCCAAAGCTGAGTTTCCACACTCACTGCCCCACCCAGTGACGGCAAAGACAGCGCCCAGTGGTCAGTCCTGAGCGCTGGACGGATGGATGGCTCAATGCGGATTCACCGCAGGACTGCTTAATGGTTCATGTTATGCCCAGCAGCTATTCAGTTACTGGAGTTTTAGGGGAAATAAACAGTGTCATTTCCCAAGATTGGCGCCAACTGGCAAATATCACAGGGAACTGGCCAAATTGAGATTGTTTCCTTAAAGATCAGATTTGTTGGTGAATGCACAAGACACAGCTCGGCTCCGTTGGCTGGTCGGGGTCTCTAATACAGCCCCTGGGAGAGAACACCACCATAAGCTGCACTTGTGCCACCAGGGCCTTCCACGCATGAACCCAGCACACCCAGATGGACTCAGGACAAGTGACCCGCAGACCCCACAGGCTGGTCAGTGCCCGCACTCCTCTTCCCACGGAGAGAGTGGCCAGAAGCCTTCTCTACGGCAAGCCTCTCCCAAAACGGGAGGTCAGAGGAATGCAGGCCCCACTGTGACCCCAACCGCGGGCCATAGGTAGGACCTGTGTTCATGGTGAATCCAGCTCCACAGCCCTTCCGAGTGCCCTGACCCTCCCCTGGGACTGTCAGAGTGGTCCTCTGCGGAGGCTCGTCCATGGCTCGTGCGGTAGGCCTGCTGCTGGTGTCCTCAGTCCTCAGGGTCAGGGGCTGCGAGAAGCGCTCTTCATGTTGCAAGGCCTGACAAGGCGCTGGGCTCTCCAACTCCCGCCCCGTGGTCCCCGGTCACTCCTGCAGCCATCCTCAGGCTGAGGACTCACCGGCCTTGGAGCCGGGAGGAAGGCCACCACACTGGGCCGCCACGGGAGCGGCGTCTGGCAGACCTCCTGGTACGCAGGGTGCATGTGTGTGCATGGACACGCACAGCTGTGCATTCAAGTGTGTGTCTGTGAACATTTTGAGTGTAAAGCTCCACTCGCAGACGGACCCGGCTGGGCACGCAGGTGCAGGGGGCTGTGGGTGGAAATTCCTTCTCCTTCCCCCGCAGCGGGCGTCGCTGAATTTCCAGGTGGCTGTCGCCGACAGATACACAGAGAAGTTCACCGAGACGGGGGCCAGAAAACCACCGGCCTGGTCGGCCTTTCTTTGGGGACAGGGCTCCAGCTCTGAAGGCCGAGCCTCTTGGGTCATCTGTACTCTCTAAAGCCCCCCCCCAGCTGCCTTGCC
Organism: Callospermophilus lateralis; assembly: GCF_048772815.1. Taxonomy (NCBI): domain Eukaryota; kingdom Metazoa; phylum Chordata; class Mammalia; order Rodentia; family Sciuridae; genus Callospermophilus; species Callospermophilus lateralis. Next base: position 108,966,367 of record NC_135317.1, on the reverse strand, counting down.
TGGTTGACTCCCTTTGCTGGGGACATGTCATTGGGGCCCTTTGCTCTTCACTGAGTAGCAGGAGGGGACAAGTGTGCCCACAGAGCTTCCTAACCGGCTCTGACTGTGTGAGTGAGTTGAGATCAGGCTCAGAGTCAAAGAAACACAAAGCCCAGGAGCTTCCAGAGAGAGGTTTATTTCTCACTTTTATCAGCCTCGACAGCTCAGGCGGCAAAGGCAGCTGGGCCCCGAGTCCTCGGGAAGCCAGGCCCTCCCACCTTGTCCTTCCCCCTGTGTGGCTCCAAGTCCAGCCCACCTCCTGTCACCATGCAGTTGTGCCGGCTCTGGCCATCACATCTGCATCCCATCCAGGAAGAAGGATGCGACAGAAGCAAAGGGCACCTGCCACCTGTCTCGGAAGGGAGGTGGTCACATGATGTCTCGTGGCACCTCTGCCTGTTCCACAGGGAGCAGGGCTGCACAGGCCTGGGAGGTGTAGGCTGTGTCCCAGGCCACCTTGTGCCAGGTAAAGGCAGGGCCTGGTTTAGGGACACGGTGTGGGGTGACAGCAGCCGAGCCACACCTGGACTCCGGTGTCTGCCATCACTATCAGGCGATCCTGGCCACACGCTCCTGCATCAGCATCAGCCTCTGCCTGAGCTCAAATTCCTCCAAGAGTCAACCCACCGCCCCAGCCGAGAGCCCTCTGCTCGCCCGTAGGACCGGCCTGGTGTCCAATCTTGCCCACGCAAGCTCTTCGGTCCAGAAGACCCTCCCTGCTCCCCACCTCCTGACCCCCACCCAGCTGTGGAGGTGAGGTCAAGCCCACCTTCCTCCCTCCTTGCTCCCAATGGCCTCTCAGGACCCTGCGGGGCACTCTGCAGCCTCTCGGCACCCTGCGGGGCACTCTGCAGCCTCTCGGGACCCTGCGGGGCACTCTGCAGCCTCTCGGGACCCTGCGGGGCACTCTGCAGCCTCTCGGGACCCTGCGGGGCACTCTGCAGCCTCTCGGCACCCTGCGGGGCACTCTGCAGCCTCTCGGCACCCTGCGGGGCACTCTGCAGCCTCTCGGCACCCTGCGGGGCACTCTGCAGCCTCTCGGCACCCTGCGGGGCACTCTGACACCTGGTAGACATGGACAGTTGTGAACCGGCCACACACGCGTGTTTGACCTGCAACACGGACGTGGGCGCCTGGATGGAGGGAAGAGCCCTCTTTGTCCTCTCACAGCACCTGGGCACCATGGGGTCCTAAGGCTCCCATGTGCCTGGCCACTTAGAAGGCAGGGTAGGGGAAGTGCAGGACCAAGGGCCAGGAGAGGCCGTCCTGAAACTCCCCTCTGACCCTCACTCACTCCACGGCCTCCCCATGGAACTCTACTCCCTGAGCTTCAAGCTTCTCATCCTGAGAAGAAGAAAACCTGTCTGACCAAATCCAGGGGCTGTTCTGAGACCACCACACGCACACACACGCACGCATGCGCATGCACACGCACTCACGCACGCATACACACGCACACACACGCACACACGCATGCACACACATACACATACCCTTTGTTCAATGCTTAACACCACGAAAACTGTAGGTGGGTAGCTTCTGTCTGGGTTTCTTTTTGACTCAAGCAAAAGAAACCCAAGGTCAAAGGTACCTGGAGGTTCGGCTTGGAGACAGGTGTGGGGCAGCCCCGGGATCTGGCAGTGGAACGGCCTGACCCTCCCTCCCAGGGCATCTCTGGGGATGACCCGCCATAGCCGTATCTCAGCTGTGCTTCTCCCTCCACGTCTGGGAGACAGGTGGCAGACTCTGGTTATGTGCCCTGGGCCCTTGGCTGCAGCAGCCCAGGTCACCCTGACTGACAGTCCTGGGAAGACCCTTGGTGCAGGAAGGTCAGGGTAGAGCAGGTGGCCTTGTCAGAGAGGCTGAAGGAGCACCTATGGCCAAACACAGCAGAGCCCCCTCGGGTTAGCAGGCACGCAGTGCCCAGGTGGCAGGCCCTGACTGGTTCCAAGGATGACCTGCACCGTTAGGGACTGCAGCTGGCTTCCTGGACCCGGTGGTGAACCCTTCAGATTCCCCCACCTCCCTGAAGGCCAGGACTCCACCCTGTGGCTCAGTGTCAGGCACATTAAATTTCTACAGGTGCTTGATTGCGGCAATTTCTTTGGTAAGTTGCAATTGCTCCCTGGGCAGGGCCAATGTCCTCTGCTCACCTCTGTGTTTCTATTACCTATCCCCCAAACTCACAATCCCAGGTGCTTAATAAATGCTGAATGAAAGGAGTGGGCGACGGAAGAGGGTCTAGGAGGGCCAGATAAAATGGTCAGCTGCTCAACTACCTGTGAGGGCCTCCCCACCTCAGGCTCAGGCTCCACCTGTCCTGTGGAGCCAGGGTATGGCAGGACGGAGGCCAAATACACTGTCCACCAGGGCTCCTTTTCCAGAACCCCCTGGAGGGCAGGAGGCTCACCAGGCAGTGGCAGCAGAACCTCAGCACCAGGGAGAGGGGCTGGTCACTGTGCCCTGACCTGGGACCTCCCTGGTTGCAGCTGCTGAGCATGACCACAGTTCACTGTGGTCAGTTCACCCTACTCCCCGGGGACGCTCTGCTGTGCCCTGGGACAGCACTGGGAAGGCCTAGTCACTGGCCCCACTGGGAGATGAAGAGAAGGCTGGCGGACGGTGCACACGGAGGGACATCATGTGACACTCCTGCAGGCCGGGTCGCTCCCACCCCCAGTCACTCCTGTGCAGGGTGGTGGTCTCCAGGCTTCTGGCCATGAACGTGGACCAGCACGGGGAAACAACGGGATTCGGGGATGGGTGTGTTGATTTGGTTCTGAGTGAGTTGTGACTCTTGCTGGCAGTTTTATCAGTTAAATCTCAACACTTTCACCTCAATTTGAAACTATTGGTAGAGAAAGAGAGGGTGAGGAAAAGGGAGGGAAGGAGGGGGAAGAGGTTGAGGGAGAGACTGATTCTGCTGCAGGTCAGTCAGGTTGTCTCTGCCTCTGGGCTTGCAGCTGGCCACACCCATTCTCCTCCCTCTTTGGCTGTCCAGGGGCTCACACCTCTGCAGGGGGCCCAGCACCCCCTTGGCCCCAGGCTCTCTGCTGTCAGACCAGCCTCACATCTTCCCCAAAGCAGGCCACAGGAGGAAGGAGAGGGCCCGTGGCTGCAGAGACCCCACCACCGGAGCTCTGTTTCCTTGCCACGTCTTGGTAACTGGGATTGATCTGCAGGGTTTTCAGTGGCCAAAGATCTGTGTGCCTTAAAACAACACCCGACCCCTGGCTCAGGATGGGCAGGACCCGCAGAGAACCCAGGCACTGTCCCGTGGGGGCTGAACGGGGGGCTGACAGGGGGAAGCAGCCTCCTCGGCTCAGGGGAGCCAGGGCCTCCGTGTCTTTACCCGTGATCTGAGATTCCATTCACCTGGTCAGTGACCACACCTAGAACAGGCCCGGCCCACAGCAGGGCACCAAGGCTACCCCCCAGGGCAGGGCTGGAGCTCCGCAGGGCTCACCCCTGCCCTCTGAGGGAGGAGCTGGGCCATCCCTGCACCCACACAGAAGCCAGCTCGGCATGAAGCAGCCCAAGGCCACACAGCACAGGTGAAGGGGCTGTGGCTCAGGTCTAGAGGCATCCACTAGGAGTGCAAAGGAAAGAAGGAGGCAGCCAGTCCTCAGGGAGAGGGTGGGAGCCCTGTACAGCACTCACCGTGCACAGGGGAGAGGGGCCCTCACAGCCTGGCCTGGACCTTCGCCTGAGGACACGCCCACATCTCTACTGCGCCTACATCGTAAACCCTGAGGTCTGGTTGAGGCAGCAGGCAGCAGCAGTCCCTCCCCAGGACACCTGATGCGGCCCCACCGGCTCCTCGGGTAGGCCAGGCCCTGGTCCTGAAGGACGCACAGGTGTCTGTGGGTAAATGTCCACTCCTAGCTCCTCTGGGAGCTGAGGCCCACGGGGGGCTGGGGGCAGACACAGGCCTCCTGGGGGCTCTCCTGCGGCCTGGTCTGACTCCTCTCTCTCCTCCCAAGCCCCCAGCACGCAGTGGTGAGCCCAGGGGGAGACAGCTTTGCATAATTAAAGGTGGTGAAAACAGAAAGCAGTGTCCCCTTTGAGCATGCTCCTGGGCCCTGCAGCATTCGGAGCTCCTACCCGTGTCCCTCATGGTCATGGCCAGCCCGTTCTCTACACTGCAGGTGACTGGAGCTCTGCCCTCCCGTCCTGGGCGAGAAGGCTGCCCCGCGGCCCACCCTCACCGCCAGCCAACGTTCCCATGGCAGGAGTGCACACCGCTCTGTGCCAGCAAACATGAAGCCAGAATGACCACGCCTCTGCCTCCGCGGCCTGTGAGGCCGTGCCCTCCCCCCAGGGAGCGGGAGGCCTTCCTCGGGCTTTGCTTTGGCCACCCCTTATGTTCGCTAAAAGCTTCGGGTCAGGTCGTGCCCTGGGGCCCCATGGACACCACTCTGGAGCCCCGGCCCTGCTGCCCTCCCACCCTGGAATGAACACAGCTCATTTACAAGAGGTCTTTAATTTCACCGTGGCCAGGAGGAAGTGCAGTTGACCTGTGTTCCTGTTCACTCACATGATGTCGGCCACGCCCTCCAGCTGAGCTTCACACAGAACCCTGGGCTGTCCAGCGTCTGCGTGATCTCGCTGGTCACACTGGTGTGGCTGACTTGGTGGTTTGCATAAATCATACACGAGGGCACAAAAATCATAGGACACAGACTCTACCCTAAGGGACATGCTCGCTCCAGCTCACAGGGAGTGGAGGGGACCTGTGGCTGTGTGCAAGGCTCCAGTGATGTCCCCGCAGTGGGACCACACCTGTCACAGCCCCTCAGAAGAGTCCAGCCCACCCTCTCTGGTTCCCAGAAGCCCTCCTAGCACAGAAGACCCTTTCTAGCCCCCGCTGGAGACCAGGGAGTAGAAGCCCCGGGCACAGGGCTGCTAGGTCTTATGCACTCAGGGCCAGACCCGCGGGCTGGGCAGACCCCCGTCCCACGGGTCCTCCCAGCCTTGGAGAGCTCCACGGGCTGTGCAGAAACAGCACCTCGACTACAGGGCCTCGGAACGCTGCCGCAAAGAGCCAGATGCTACGGGCAGCATGTCCAGCTTTCCGGGCCACACAGCTTGCCACATATCCTCTCTCTTATTCAAATGCCACCTTAAAAACCAGGAAGCAGGCCCTCAGGACATAGCTGGTCAGCCCCTGCTCTGGCACACCACCACGCCTGCTCTTGTCCCCTGGGCCTGAGCCTGTCCCACTGAAGGACTCCAGCCTCCTCCCGAGCTGCCAGCTCTGCCAGTATGGGCTTCGCAGAGGTACGGGCGGGCCTGCCACCCTCAGCCGTGACACAGAGGCCTTCCTGCCTGCAGTCCCAGGCAGCCTGCTGCACCAAGTAGGTGAGCTGCTTCTATTTTAAACAAACACCAGATCTTGGCTGCAGCCCTACTATGTGTCCTGGGGTGTCACCTCAGTGTCCCCAGGGAGGTAGGTCCACATGGTCAGCCTCACCCACACTTGTGAATGCTGAGGGCCCCCAACCGCCCAGCAGCATGTCAGAATCTGAGGGAAAGCCCAAGAATAGCCACATGGCTTCTAAGAACGTGATCAGAGATTGTTCTGTCCCCCCCTCCCCCCGCAGACCCAGTGATTGGACCCCAGGGAGCAGGACTCCTCTGGGGGAGACTGGCAGCACAGGGAGCTGTTCCCAGGCTGGAAGGCTCTGGAGCAGACGGGCTCCGGCACCACGGGGCGGGAGGCAGTCTCTCCGCCCTGCTGACAAATCTCTTCAAACTAAAAATAAAGCTTATAAAAAGTAAATCATCTCATTTTATAACTTAAGTGCATCAAGCATTTCCTTAAATATAGTTCACACTGAAAATAAAGTTACTTTTGCTGTACAGTTGGAGTCTGTTATAATTATGAATAAACTTTGATGACAAGGTATGAAAGGTTATGCAATCACGCACACAGCTGTCTGTCTGTCTGTCGTGGGTGTACAGACAGACAGATATATGCACCTCTTCACAAGAGCTTCCCCAAACTGCGGGAAGTTGTTAGGAGCCCCTAGGTATCTAATTTGCATGAGTGTCTATATTAAAGTCCCTGTCCTTAATGATAAGCACATCTTCCTATCTAATCCTAAGACTCTTATTAGAAACATTGAACTAGGCAATCCGTGACACACTCAGTCTTTGGAAATGCTGAGCTATGCCAAATCATTATACGACAGCACCCCCACACACCTCCCTCCCCAGCCCACCTCTGCCCTGGCCTCCCCGTCCTAAAGCCAGCGGCCCCTCACAGAATATGGTGGTTCCACGTGGGAGCCTAGCCACAGACACTGGGAAGACTCAAGAGGTGAAGTACGAATTCTGCATGGAGTACAGGTGGTCAATGGGGTTGCCCACTCTGGACTGCAGGGGTCCGGATTCTGAGGTTGCTAGGAAACAGTCACCCAGGTTACTGAGGGAAGTGTCGTCACTATCCAGGTCATGGAACAGGGGCTCAGCACCTGAAATGGAGAAGAGATACTGACAGGAGGTCTGGGAGGAGAGACTTGCCTCAGTGTTAGGAAATGCAGGCAAATGCACATCCCTGTGACTCTTTCCACAGTGGGAGGAAAAGCAGGGGCTGGGGACAGCAGCTACAGAGAGAACCAGGAGGGACATGATCCAGGAGTCTGTCATCTCAACAGGGGCTCCTGTCCAAAGTGCAACACGTGGAACCATAAACCAGGACACACGGTGCTAAATGGAGTGCAACAGAGCAAAGGATAGCATGCACAGAGAGCAGGGGTGGGAGGCAGGATCCTCGCAGAGGCTGGGCCAGAGCCTGCAGAGGCTGGGCCAGGGGCCTGCAGAGGCTGGGCCAGGGGTCTGCAGAGTCTGGGTCAGGGGTCTACAGAGGCTGGGCCAGGGGTCTACAGAGGCTGGGTCAGGGGCCTACAGAGGCTGGGTCAGGGAACTGCAGAGGCTGGGTCAGGGGTCTACAGAGGCTGGGTCAGGGGTCTGCAGAGGCTGGGTCAGGGGTCTAAGAGGCTGGGTCAGGGGCCTACAGAGGCTGGGCCAGGGGTCTGCAGAGGCTGGGTCAGGGGTCTACAGAGGCTGGGCCAGGGGTCTACAGAGGCTGGGCCAGGGGTCTGCAGAGTCTGGGTCAGGGAACTGCAGAGGCTGGGTCAGGGGTCTACAGAGGCTGGGTCAGGGGTCTGCAGAGGCTGGGTCAGGGGTCTACAGAGGCTGGGTCAGGGGTCTACAGAGGCTGGGCCAGGGGTCTACAGAGGCTGGGTCAGGGGCCTACAGAGGCTGGGTCAGGGGCCTACAGAGGCTGGGCCAGGGGTCTGCAGAGTCTGGGTCAGGGGTCTACAGAGGCTGGGTCAGGGGTCTACAGAGGCTGGGCCAGGGGTCTGCAGAGTCTGGGTCAGGGAACTGCAGAGGCTGGGTCAGGGGTCTACAGAGGCTGGGTCAGGGGTCTGCAGAGGCTGGGTCAGGGGTCTACAGAGGCTGGGTCAGGGGTCTACAGAGGCTGGGCCAGGGGTCTACAGAGGCTGGGTCAGGGGCCTACAGAGGCTGGGTCAGGGGCCTACAGAGGCTGGGCCAGGGGTCTGCAGAGTCTGGGTCAGGGGTCTACAGAGGCTGGGCCAGGGGTCTGCAGAGGCTGGGTCAGGGGTCTGCGTGGCTGCCGGGGCCAGGGGTCTGCAGAGTCTGGGTCAGGGGTCTACAGAGGCTGGGTCAGGGGCGTCTAGCAGAGGCTGGGTCAGGGGGCCTACAGAGGCTGGGCCAGGGGTCTGCAGAGTCTGGGTCAGGGGTCTACAGAGGCTGGGTCAGGGGTCTACAGAGGCTGGCAGGGGTCTACAGAGGCTGGGTCAGGGGCCTGCAGAGGCTGGGGCAGGGGTCTGCAGAGGCTGGGCCAGGGGTCTACAGAGGCTGGGCCAGGGGTCTGCAGAGGCCTGGGTCAGGGGTCTACAGAGGCTGGGCCAGGGGTCTACAGAGGCTGGGCCAGGGGTCTACAGAGGCTGGGCCAGGGGTCTGCAGAGGCTGGGCCAGGGGTCTACAGAGGCTGGGCCAGGGGTCTACAGAGGCTGGGCCAGGGGTCTACAGAGGCTGGGCCAGGGGTCCTACAGAGGCTGGGTCATGGGGTCTACAGAGGCTGGGCCAGGGGTCTGCAGAGTCTGGGTCAGGGGTCTACAGAGGCTGGGCCAGGGGTCTACAGAGGCTGGGTCAGGGGCCTACAGAGGCTGGGCCAGGGGTCTCCAGAGGCATGGGTCAGGGGTCTACAGAGGCTGGGTCAGGGGTCTACAGAGGCTGGGTCAGGGGCCTACAGAGGCTGGGCCAGGGGTCTACAGAGGCTGGGTCAGGGGTCTACAGAGGCTGGGCCAGGGGTCTACAGAGGCTGGGCCAGGGGTTCTACAGAGGCTTGGGTCAGGGGTCTGCAGAGTCTGGGTCAGGGTCTACAGAGGCTGCCAGGGGTCTACAGAGGCTGGGCCAGGGGTCTGCAGAGTCTGGGTCAGGGTCTACAGTGCTGGGTCAGGGGCCTCAGAGGCTGGGCCAGGGGTCTGCAGAGTCTGGGTCAGGGTCTACAGAGTCTGGGTCAGGGGTCTACAGAGGCTGGGCCAGGGGTCTACAGAGGCTGGGTCAGGGGTCTGCAGAGGCTGGGCCAGGGGTCTGCAGAGGCTGGGTCAGGGGTCTCAGAGGCTGGGCCAGGGGTCTGCAGAGGCTGGGCCAGGGGTCTACAGAGGCTGGGCAGGCTCTGCAGAGTCTGGGTCAGGGGCTACAGAGGCTGGGTCAGGGGCCTACAGAGGCTGGGTCAGGGGCCTACAGAGGCTGGGCCAGGGGTCTGCAGAGTCTGGGTCAGGGGTCTACAGAGTCTGGGTCAGGGTCTACAGAGGCTGGGCCAGGGGTCTACAGAGGCTGGGTCAGGGGTCTACAGAGGCTGGGCCAGGGGTCTGCAGAGGCTGGGTCAGGGGTCTACAGAGGCTGGGCCAGGGGTCTGCAGAGGCTGGGCCAGGGGTCTACAGAGGCTGGGCCAGGGGCCTGCAGAGGCTGGGTCAGGGGCCTACAGAGGCTGGGCCAGGGGTCTACAGAGGCTGGGCCAGGGGTCTACAGAGGCTGGGCCAGGGGTCTGCAGAGTCTGGGTCAGGGGCCTGCAGAGGCTGGGCCAGGGGTCTGCAGAGTCTGGGTCAGGGGCCTGCAGAGGCTGGGCCAGGGGTCTACAGAGGCTGGGCCAGGGGTCTACAGAGGCTGGGCCAGGGGTCTACAGAGGCTGGGTCAGGGGTCTACAGAGGCTGGGTCAGGGGTCTGCAGAGTCTGGGTCAGGGGTCTACAGAGGCTGGGCCAGGGGTCTACAGAGGCTGGGCCAGGGGTCTACAGAGGCTGGGTCAGGGGTCTGCAGAGTCTGGGTCAGGGGTCTACAGAGGCTGGGCCAGGGGTCTCACGAGGCTGGGCCAGGGGTCTGCAGAGTCTGGGTCCGGGGCTGCAGAGTCTGGGTCAGGGGTCTACAGAGGCTGGGCCAGGGGCCTGCAGAGGCTGGGCCAGGGGTCTACAGAGGCTGGGCCAGGGGCCTGCAGAGGCTGGGCCAGGGGTCTGCAGAGCTGGGCCAGGGGCCTGCAGAGGCTGGGCCAGGGTCTACAGAGCTGGGTCAGGGGCCTACAGAGGGCTGGGCCAGGGGCCTGCAGAGGCTGGGCCAGGGGCCTGCAGAGGATGGGCCAGGGGTCTACAGAGGCTGGGTCAGGCCTACAGAGGCTGGGCCAGGGGCCTGCAGAGGCTGGGCCAGGGGTCTACAGAGGCTGGGTCAGGGACCTGCAGAGTCTGGGTCAGGGGCCTGCAGAGGCTGGGCCAGGGACTTACAGAGGCTGGGCCAGGGGCCTGCAGAGTCTGGGCCAGGGGCCTGCAGAGTCTGGGCCAGGGGTCTACAGAGGCTGGGTCCGGGGCCTGCAGAGTCTGGGCCAGGGGCCTGCAGAGGCTGGGTCAGGGACTTACAGAGGCTGGGCCAGGGACTTACAGAGGCTGGGCCAGGGGTCTACAGAGGCTGGGTCAGGGGTCTACAGAGGCTGGGTCAGGGACCTGCAGAGGCTGGGCCAGGGACTTACAGAGGCTGGGTCAGGGGTCTACAGAGGCTGGGTCAGGGGTCTACAGAGGCTGCCCCAGAGCCTGCAGAGGCTGGGCCAGGGATCCTGCAGGGGCTGGGCCAGGGGCCTGCAGAGGCTGGGCCAGGGGTCTATAGAGGCTGGGCCAGGGGCCTGCAGAGGCTGGGCCAAGGACCCTGTAGACTTGGCCTCAGAAGTGGCTCTCGGAGAGTCTGACAGGAGCGTCCAGGATGACCACTGCCCTCTCCAACAGAGCACGCAGGCCGAGTGCCTTCTGTTTCCAAGCTGCTTGGCGCAGGACAGGGATGGTGGTGCACCCTCCACACAGAAGCCAAAAGGGCTCCTCCTGGGACAGCCGAGGGATGCAGCAGCCAGAGGGGCGGCAAGGTGGCCTTCACCTGTGCCTGAAGTGACCAGGGGCAAACAGCCAACCTTGTGAGGTCACCAGGGCCTTCGGTAACATGGCCCCTGAGACTCTGAGAGGACAACATGACACAAACCTCCTCTGCCTGCTTACCAAGGCCTAGTGCAAAGAGGCCCCACTGGACTGTGCCAGCTGAAGGATGGACATCAGGGAGGTGCTCATGTGTCCACAGGACACCAGGGATATGCATTGTGTGCACAGATCTGTGCATGAATGAGGTCAGCCCAGAAAGACCCTGCGAGGTCCAGCTGGTGAAGGCTTGCTGAGTGTGAGATGTGTGCAAGTAGCGCGCCTTTAACAAGAGAACTTATTTGGAGGGGTGGGGGGACTGGGGATTGAGGCCAGGGGCGCTTAACCACTGAGCCACATCCCCAGGTCTTTTATTTTTCATTTTAAGACAGGGCCTCACTAAGTTGCGTAGGTCCTTACTAAGTTGCCGAGGCTGGCCTCAGCTTCCTGAGCTGCTGGGATTATAGGTGTGTGTCACCACACCTGGCCATGAGTTTTTTTAAGTGAGGGAGAAATGTGGACAAAATCTTCATGAGGATTTTGTCTTTGATACTTCTTTTTTGAAGGCTTGCTGATAAAACTATCTTTTAGCTATCAGAGTAAGAGGCACAGTGATTCCATCTAAAGATCAATGCATTGTACTCCTCCTAGAACTCTGTGAGTGGCCCACAGTCAACCCTGAGGTTGAGCTTTTTAGCCTTGCAGCCCTGGGCTCACTCTCCTCGGTGGTCCCCAGGCCTCACCTCCGAGCACTGGCTCACAGAGAGAGCTGGAGGGGACAAGAGGGATGCTCAGCGAGGAAGCCTCGGGAACTCTGAGAGGAACCTCACTGGTAAGCACACAGGAGCCTTCCCCCTGCAGCCACCAGTAGCTGACCCTGGGGTGACTCTAGCCCTGCTTTGTGGGGCACTTGTCATGCGGGGAAGCCACAGTGAGCATCTGGGAGCTGCGCAGGTGCATCTGGGAGGGAAGGAGGGACCACAGCAGGTGGGAGGCCCGTGGGGCTCAAGGCCTCTTACCATAAGGGTGCATGTGATCTCCAGGCATCTGGGGTGGGGTGAGGCCCTGTCGGAAGGGGTCGGAGCTGTAGACGCTCTGCTCGATGGCCAGCAGCTGCTGCGGGGTGGGCAGAGCCGTGTAGGGGTTCATGATCCCTTCCATCCCAGCACTCCCGCCACCATTTGTCTGAGCTGCGGAACAAAGAAGGTGGCAGATCATTCTCGATTTGTAGCCCCGAGCCCCACCTGGACCTCACACCCCTCACTACCAGATGCCCATGCTGTGATCCAGGACACCCCAGGCAGACACCACCACATCTCTCGGGACGTTTGGAAATCACACTCTAGGTCAGACCTACACAGTGTGGGAGTGACCACCGAAGGGTTCAGACACCAGGTGCTGAGAATTACAGAGGCCACCTCAAGCTGCCCCCAGTGACTGTGTGATGGTGGCTGCAGAGCTTCATGCCTGGGCTGCTAAGAGCCATAGCGGAGTAGGAATGACGCATGGCATTTTTGGTTGAAAGGTGATGCCAACAAGCCATTGAGATGATAATGATTATGTTAAGATCTGCATTCAATTGGATATTAGACCCCTGTTGTCCGCCTTGGCCTGCTACTTTGGAGCTCTCGCAGGACTCCCGGAGAGTTCCCATTGGTTGGGGAAGTGCGGTAGGAGGGAATTTCCGGAGGTGGGAATTCCGGTTGGTGTGGTGTATCCCGGGAGAAGGTGTTCGCGGGAGTTTTGAAAATAAAGTCTATTCCTGCTTGAGTGGCTCGTGATTTGTGCCCAGCCAGACTACGGCATTTGGTGGCCCGTATGGGGAACGCCTGAATCTTGGGGGTAAGTGAAATTGCTCACCCCTGAGGGAGAGCAAAAGAATGGGTGACCATTTCAAAAAACAATGTGTTCTTGTTTTTATTTATTTTGTTTTTGTTTCAAGCTGCCTATCCCTAGAACTTTCTCAGGCAAACTGGGAAAAATGGTTGGCTCAAGGTTTGAAGTTGTTCGGCCCTGAGGAAAAGAAAATCGATACAACGATTTTTTGTTCTGTTTTTGTTTCATTTTGCTTTGGTTTTGTTTTGAGTTATCTGTTTGAGTTGCATTATCCTTGTAGCAGAAATATGGGGTCAGAAATTACCAAAAAACAAACCAAAAGAAGGTTAAGTAAATTGTTAGAGGAAGGAGGCACCCCAGTAAAACCAAAAAGAATCAGGGCATACGTTGATACAATACAAAAATGCAGCCCATGGCTTTTAAGGAGGAGTTGTTGACTACATCACAATGGGACCATCATGGTGAAGATTTAAGGGACAGGGAAAAGAAACACCCAGGAACTCTGCCAGTTGGCACATTGCCATTGTGGGTGATGATACGATTTTGTTTGCCTATCCAAAGATTTCAGTTCAGATTATGGTAGAAGTCATATTAGATCAGGAAAAAGAGGAGGCCTCTCGAGATAGTCAGAAAGGGGAAGAAAGTTTAGAGCAGAAAAAGCCATCAGGGGAAAAGTTACAACAGGAGGCTGCTACTAACACCTTTCTATCACCAGAGGACGTAAGTGTCCAACCAACAGCTCCACCTATGGGGCCCTCAACCCCCGAAGTTGATAGATGGGATCTAAGACAGGACCTCAAAGATTAGCATGCCCTGTATTTGGAGGCGGCAAGAAGGCAGCGAATTCACCATGTTTTAGATTTCAAACAGTGAAGCAGGCTAAAAGAGGCATCTCTCATTGTTAAGTGAGAGTTAAGGGACTCTTGGCTGCAAGGGCCAAATTATGAATCAAGCCTAGCCCAGACATCAAGCATAGCTCAGGGTCTAAGCAAGGACGAGGACCAACGTCTGGTGGCACAGCCTTCAAGAAGCGGTCCACAGGCCTGCAGCAATGGCCCCGCCTGAGAGCTTGTTAAAAACCTAGGCTCTTGGGGCCATACGACTTTCCTTAAAAATCAGAACCTGAACTTCACCAAGACTGCAGGTGACCTGTGCGCACACTGACGTGTGAGACCCAGTCCAAGGCACAGGCCGTTCAAGGAACCCTGGTGGGTGCCGAGTCCTTTAAGAATGACATGGCTCTAACATGTAAGTGTGGATACTTATCCCTAGCACTTCTTGAACACAGACTGTCCGTTCACTCCCCTCCCAACTCCTCACTCCTCCCCTATAAAAAAAAAAAAAAAGAAGGTACATCCAGCGAGGGGTGGGTGGAAAGCCCAGCGCAACAATACAACAGTCACTAGTATGGTAATATGTAAAAATGTGGATGTGTAACGGATGGGATTCTGCAATCTGTATACAGGGTAAAAATGGGAGTTCATAACCCACTTGAATCAAATGTATGAAATATGATATGTCAAGAGCTATGTAATGTTTTGAACAACTAACAATAAAAAAATAAATGAATTTTTAAAAAAATAAAATATATATGATGTCAAAAAAAAAAAAAAGAAAGAAAGAAGCCATCCCAACAGAGCGTAGTCAAAGACGACTCCCAAACTGGCTCCAGCCCTCACCGATGCCAGGAGGTGAGACTGGCGGAGCCTTCGTCATTATTTTACACTATTTTGAAGGGGTTGCTATGGTTTGGAAATGAGTCTCCTCCAGAGGCCGATGCTAGAGGCTTGGTTCTCAGCCTGTGGCACTGTGGGGGTCCGGGCGGCTTTGGGGACCAGTGGGAGGAAGTGGGTCACTGGCACATACCCGGAAGCTCCCTCTCTGTCCTCCAGCCCCCGCCCCGCCTGACTCTGCTTTCTGGTCCCCACGGGGCAGGCAGTTCCTATGCCACACACTCCCCACGGTGCGCTGCCTCTCACGGACCCAAGGCAACAGGCCCGACGTGGACGGGAACCCCGAGCCAGACCACCTCTCCGTGAAGTCGATGGTCTCAGGTAACTGTCACAGGGATGACGGGGAGGCTTCTACCAAACCGGCCATCCTAGAGGAGGGGGACTGGACATGAGAACCAGGATGCGTCCCTGACTCCACAGACGTCTGATGTGTGCCCTAACCCTGACCGGTCCAGGCCAGGCTCTGCAGGAGCCAGAGCTCTGGAAGTGCTGCCCGGGGCCTCATGCTCTCACGGGCTCCTCCTGGCTCACCCCCATGTGGCGGGCTTCTCTCTCCAGTCGGGGGCTGGGCTCCACTGAGTGCCCGTCGCTCATGGAGCTGGGCAGGTGCTGGCCTGGGGCGCAGGGCCGGACTCGGCCAGGGCTTACCAGAACTCAGCCGCTGCGTGTTCTGCTGGTCCTGCTGCTGCTGCTGCTGCCGCCGGGCCAGCTTCTTCATCTGGTGGGAGAGACGGCCCATCAGAGTTGGCCATGACAGGCCACTCACCAGGGGCAGGAAGGGCCTCCACCCCCCACACGAAGCCAGGCTGAGGAAGAGATCCCCAAGACCCCTTCACAGCTGCTGGGGAGGACACTCACCCCCAGGAACAGGGACTCCCTCTCAGCAAGGCTGCACGGTGGCTTGGATGAGCAGGAGACGATTCCGCCACTGGCCACCTTGAGTCTGAGACCCACCCAGAGCCTCAGCTGAGACACTGAGCCCCACGTTTCCCAAACTGTGTTCTGTTGGAACAGGGGAACCTTGGTGCCCCATAATATGTTAACACATGTGTGTGTGGGGGAGAGAGGGGGAGGGGGGGAGAGAGGGGGGAGAGAGGGGGGGAGAGGGGGGAGGGGGGAGAGGGAGGGAGAGAGGGGGGAGAGGGGGGGAGAGGGGGGAGGGGGAGAGGGGGGAGAGAGGGGGGAGAGAGGGGGAGGGGGAGAGGGGGGGAGAGAGGGGGGGAGGGGGAGGGGGGAGGGGGGGTAGAGGGGGGAGAGAGGGGGGAGAGGGGGGAGGGGGAGAGGGGGGGAGAGGGGGGAGGGGGGAGAGGGGGGAGGGGGGGAGAGAGGAGAGAGAGAGAGAGAGAGAGAGAGGAGAGAGAGAGGAGAGGAGAGGGGGGAGAGAGAGAGAGGGGAGAGAGGGAGAGAGAGAGAGGAGAGAGGGGGAGAGGGGGGAGGGGGGAGAGGGAGGGAGAGAGAGGAGAGAGAGGAGAGGAGAGAGGGGGGGAGAGGGGGGAGAGAGAGGGAGAGAGGAGAGAGAGAGAGGAGAGGAGAGAGGGGGGGAGAGGGGGGGAGAGAGAGAGAGAGGGGAGAGAGAGGGGAGAGAGAGAGGAGAGAGGGGGAGAGAGAGAGAGGGAGAGAGAGAGAGAGAGAGAGAAGAGAGAGAGAGAGAGAGGAGGGAGAGAGGAGAGAGGGGGGAGAGAGGAGAGAGGGGGGGAGAGGGGGAGAGGGGGGAGGGGGGAGAGAGGGGGGAGAGAGAGGGGGGAGGAGGGGGGGAGAGAGAGGGAGGGGGGGGAGAGAGAGAGAGAGAAGAAACACTGCATTTTAAATAAATGTCTTCACTGCAAGGTTCCCGGGGGTCTGAGTGCTTCTCTGCCTTATGCCTCCGTGGGGAAGGGAGCCTCTTCAGTGCCTGCTCCCTGGAGCCCATTCGGATGGCTCACCCATCCCTAGCCTCACTCTGGGGAATTCCACTGCAGGAACGGTCCCCTCGCCCACCCGGAGCAAACGCCGCGATGCAGCCCCTTGGCAGACACAGGCAGTTGCAGGGGTGGAAAAGGCAGGGGCAGAAGTTCCAAGAGGGCCCACGGCAGGGCGGCAGGCTGGCCAGCCAGGAGGGCAGGGCGGCAGGTGGGCTGAGCTGCAGGGGAGGGCAGGGAGGGCTCTCACACCACCATGCCAACAGGTGGTCTTGGGCCAGTCATCAGAGTGCTTTGGGGTTTCTCTTTGAAATACCAAAAATGAAATGAAACAAACAAACAAACCCCTGGTATCTGTAGTGCACAGGTATACATTGAAAAAATGTAAATTAAAAGAAAGATGGTTCTCCAAAGACCTGATTGGTACCGATGGTTGGCCGGATTCAGAGGCAGGGCCACTAGAAAACAGACAGATGCCTCAGTGGGCCTTCCCGGGGCGCCTGGCTGAAGCCCAGTGGCAGCAGGATTCTGCTGGAGAGAGCTGCCCTCCAGGGAGCTCAGGTAGGAACTCGTGGCCAGGGCACAGCCCCTGCTCCTGCGGCAGGAAGGGCGACACGGAGGAGGCAAGGAGCCTTACCTTAGCCCTCTGGTTCTGGAACCACACCTGCACCACACGGACGCTCAGCCCCGTCTCCGCGGCCAGAGTCTCCCTCACCTGGAAGAAGTGATGGTTATTCCTGTAGAACCCGCCGCAGTGCAGTGCCGGAAGGAGGCAGAGCACTTCCTGTGCAGCCCTGGGGAGGCCAACAGGCCGCGTCTGTGCAGAGCCCAGAGCCTGATTCATGCTCAGCCAAAGTCAGAGCCAGACAGGCTCCCTCCAGGTGGAAAGGAGTCCAGGCAAACAGACCCCAAAGGCCGGTGCTGAAGGCCTGTCCCCGGGCAGCATGACCAGAGGTGGGGCTCTCAGGACTGGCAGGATTGCAGGGCTCCAGTCTCCTCGGAGGATCAGTTCCTGGTGACTGAATGGACCGCTGGAGGGGAAGAAGTGGGTCTGCCCTTGGGGACTCTATCTGGCCACCGGCCTCTTGCTCCAGCCCTCTCCATTCCCCGGCTGCCAGGAGGTCCTGGCCTCCTCGCCACACTCCCACCACGACGCGCTGCCTCACAGCAGTGGAGCCGGGGGACCCTGGACGAGGCAAAATAAGCCGCCCCTCCTTTAACTGTCAGGTCGGGGACCTGGTCGCAGTGATGAACGCTGGCCGACCCCAGCCACTCGGGAACTCAGACCCACGCTCCCAGGAGAGCTGCAGGCATCCCCTGCCCTGGAGTCAGCCCTAGAAAGTGCCAGATGCTGCAGCTGCAGGCCACTGGGGGAGGAACGGGGTGAAGACCGCTTTCCCAGGGCTGTCCACCCTCCCTCCTCCCGCCTAAATCCATGGACCTTTGTCCCTCTAACTCAGAGACTTTGGGGGTTCTGCACTGTTACCCTCAGGGAGCCCTTCCCAAAAAGAGACAAAAAATAGGGGCCACCTGGAACCCAGCAGGTGGACACATGCACTGGGGCCAGGTAGGGACGAGGATGAGGGGTCCAGATAATAGAGATGTGTTTAAACATCTGTCGGCCATCCAGGCTCACAGTGAGGCTGGCAAGAGGGCGGGAGAGGAGCGGCCGATAAAGCAGATTGGCAGAGAGGCCAGAGAGACATGGCCCCTCCCTGGGAGTCTCCAGAGAAGATGGGATTGGAAAGCGCCCTGAACAAACACGCAGAGAGCGAGCCCCGGCCTGGGAAGTGCTCACCCTAATCATGCCACTGGGCTGAGCTTACATGAGGAGGATCAGGCCGGACTTTCAAGGTCCATCCACCCTCCCGCTAAGCAGGGCCCCTGCACCTGCTGAAACTCTATCCATTCTCAGAGGCCCAGCTCGGAAGCCACCTGTTCCCAGGCCTCGCCTGATTCCAGAGTGGACGCCCCTCCCGTGGCCCAAGGCTCCTTTGTCCTCCAGCTCACACCCTGGGGCTACAGTCCTGGTGGACGCCACTCCTCGCTGTTGGTCTGAAAGGTGCCCAGGAACAAGCCTCCAGCACATGGCCTCACGGAGGCTGGGAAGCCCTCAGGGGAGGTACAACCTGTCCTGACCAAGCCGCCTCGGGAAGCCGCTTCCTACCAGGGCCCCGCGGAGTGCACCTCTGTGAGGGCAGGGAAGGAAGGGCACCTGGTGACAGAGGGCACTGTGTTCCACCAGTTGTCACCCTCAACCCCTGCCCTGTGGGGGTGCTAAGCCCCAGCCTCGATTGACCTGTGAATCAGGGTGACATCCAGCAAGAGGACTTCCCTGGCTCTCTCTCTGCCCTGGCCTCTTGCCTTCGGCCACCTCCATGAGAACACGTCCCAGGAGGGCACTGCTTCTTCAGCCTAGACCCCCAAGAGCAGGTGGAGCAGCCCACACCTGGACCCTGTGGGGCCACAGCCCCCAGCCCAGAACAGGAAATGTCTGCTGGGGTGACTCAGACTTCGGGCTACCTCCTCGCTACAGCAAAGGCTGAGGAATTCCCATAGGAAGGAGAAAAAGAAATGCTAACCTCTTAAAAACGGTATTTCCTTTACAAATTTCAGAAAGAACGATCACTTCCCTTTTACTGTGTAAAAGACAGTGCCCAGTACATGGCAGGCAGCTGGACAGCCATGAACGCTCAGTGACGGCCACAGTCATTGTGGCAGAGCCAGGTCACTGTCCCAGCACCCACCTCCTCCATCCCACAGTGAAGTCCTGAGCACAGCAGGGCGCGGGGTCACAGGTGGGCTCAGCCCCAGCCTGTCCTGCAGGACTGAGCTTCGCCCTCTCACACACAGCCCCCTCCCCTCCCTGGTGGTGGGAAACAGGGTGACAGCTGGACAGCCCTTGGGCCCCGTGTGATGGACAGCACAGCTGCGTCAGCCTCGGCCTGCTCTCCTTTGGACTGTGGTGTAGGGAGAACACACCCCTCTCTCACTAAGGCCCGAGTTTCTTTATACCAGGTTCTCTGCAGCCCCCTGGTCATGGCCCCTACAGGCATGGAGGGGGCTTTCAAAGCCAGGGTCCATCTCCACCAAAGGAAAGCCTGTAGCTCGAAGGGGTCCCAGCACACAGCAAGGAACAACCAGGCCACCGCATCCCACATTCTTTGTCACAGCGTCTTAGTCCACAACAAAACGAATGCTTCTGTGTGTGGATCGGCACCACACTCGGAGGCCCGGGGATCCCTGCCACAGCCCAGGGTCCCCAGCAGAGCTCAAGCCCTCCTGCACAGACTGACCCCTCTTCCCCACCACTGGGACCCCGTGTGCCAACCTCCAGAGGAGCCTGGGCACCCAGAGAAGCAGTGCTGTCCCCTGCCCTCCCTTCTGCCCTCCGGTACCTTCCTGCAGGGCTTGGAGGACACTTCGAACGAGGCCTTGAATGCTCTCCTTTGCTGGGTGGTCAGGATGGTTCTGGGGCGTTTGGGGCGCTTGTGGTCCTTGCCGTCCTCAGAGGCTCCCTTCCCCGCCCCCGGAGCAGACTTGCAAAGGCTCTCCTCCTCGTCGCTTTTGCCTGAAAGAAGGAGAAGACGCTGCAGGGAGTTCCCAGAGGTTCCTGCAGCGGGGTGCACACCCCGTCAGGACAACCCGTGCACGCAACAGCCCGCGGCAAGGACCCCAAAGCTCCCAGGAAGAGCTAAGGAGAGCGCTTCGAATCCAGGGCAGGAACCAGGAGGTCCAGACTACACCTGGTCGTCACCACAGTGCTCCGCCCTGGCTGGTCCAGCGTGCTGCCTCCTCGGCAGGGAGCCTGCTCATTGGCCTCCCGAGCGTGAGGTGAGCGGCTGCTGCTCGGCCTGCAGGTCAGCAGTCAGTGCTTGTCATCAGAGGACCTCCCAGGCCTCAGCTCAGCACTAGTGCACCGGGCCTCCCAGACACCGTGAAGAACTCTGTTCCCAAGGCCACCGAGGACCAGCACTGGACTGATTACCTGCAGGCTGAGACCATCAGAACTGCTGTCCATAGAATCAATGACCCTTCGCAGAGTGACTGCAGACCATGTGAACTGCTTCCACTCCGTAAGCAGCAGGAGGACAGGGGTGACTTTTAAAGGGATCAAGGCCTAGTACCCAGGCTACCTCTTGGGAAGCTGCGCCCAGGCTCTGCAGAGCCCGTGTGAGGAAGACTTCCTGTTCAGGGGCAGTAAGGGCCACAGGTGCTTGTGTCCAACTCATCCTAAGGATGGCCTCCCTCGTCTCTGGGCCCCCCAGATCTCCCGGGTCCTCTTGGCTCTCGGGAAGACCTCTGCCCTGGGTTTGCTCTGCGCCAGTCCCTCTGGCCCTTCAAGGAAGCCACGTGAGCCCGGTCCCTGACCTCTCCAGCTGCCACCCGAGCAGCTCCTATCACCTGGCCATCTCTGAGCTCCCGTTTTGGCTCCACCAGGGCCTTCTTATCTGTCCTCCTGCAAACATGTAAACCGCAGCTTGGGCATGAAGGACACTCGGCCGTGAGTCCCCTGGGCTGAAGGGGCACCTAATGCAGGCACAGCCCGATGCAGTTGTCACTCCCCGCCGCTTCCTCGCGTGCAATAATGCCCACCCAGTGGGTGTCCACGGAGTCCTGTGTGCAAGCAGCGGGGTCCTGCCATACAGGTGGTGCTTAATAGGTGTTGTCTTTTTCCTGGGCCTCCCTTCCTCAAGAATACAAATAAGAGACACTGAAAGGTCGAAAAGGGTCCCAGCCAGGGTCCTCCTGGCTAGGAGGCTCCTCGGGCACCGTCTCCTCTGTGTGCCTTCCTGGGCACAATGCAGCTGGACTCAGTCACGCTGGGTGAGGGGCTTCAGGTCCTCCTGGAAGGGGGAGACTCCTGGAGGACGAGAGGTTCACCCTGCAGACCTGGTCAGTCCACTGCTCAGACCCACCCCCCACCCGTCCCTATGTCCAGGGAGGCCCCCTGGCCCCAGAGAACCTCCAGTGGCATTTCTGAGGAAACAGGCTGACATCCCACCCAAGTGTCCTGTGGAGCTCCTGCCAGGGTCACACAGCTCAAGGATGAGTCTGCAGGGCTGTGAACACTTTTCCAAGATCTAGTTTTCTCATCAGGAAGAGTAACTGTGGCCTAGCATGGTGCACTCGCCGGTACTCCCAGCCCGTCAGGAGGCTGAGGCAGGAGGATCACAGGTTTGAAGCCAGCCTCAGCAACTTAGTGAGGCTCTAAGCAACTTAGCAAGACCCTGTCTCAAAACAAACAAAAAACAATAAAAAGGGATGTGGATGTTGCTCAGTGGTTAAGCACCCCGAGTTAAATTCCTGTTAGAAAGAAAGAGAGAGACAGAGAGCGAGAGAGACAGAGAGAGACAGAGAGTGAGAGAGACAGAGAGAGAGAAGAATTGTAACTGTTGTTGAAATTAAATGAGGGCTGCATGGGAAGGCTTGGGCTTCCTGGAACATGAGAATCGCCATGACTACTTCAACACAAAGGACCTGTCCTCAGCCCTGGATGCCTGTTTCCAGGTGCCAGTAGCCTCGTGTCCAGGGGAGGGCTGAGCTCTGGTTCTGGACTCTGGCATTTCTCCCTCTGCAGAACTGACCCCAGCCCACAGCGAGTGGGCTTTGTGCAGTGTCCCTGATGGGCACACCACAGCTTACCCACTGAGACCCCTCCCCTGGGTGCTGGCTGAGAAGGAGGGTGAGTTCTGAAGTTGGTCCAGGGACAGGATGGCTGCGGTCCTCTGGGGCTCTCCGTCACTGTGCTCACCTAGGGCACATGCCTATTTCCAGAGAGCTCTCGTCCAGGAACCGACAGGGAAGGGGCAAAAGAAGGGCCGCCAAGGTCAGCCTGGAAGACGTCAAGGGCCCAGCAAGGTGGTGCCCGGCCCCTCTCCACACCTCGTAGGGGACAGGAAGCTGGCTGTGTCCAGAGGGAGGAGGCAGAGGGGGAAGAGAGGAGGAGAGGGGCCGACCCCTCTGCCCTTCGGCATCTCACCCCTTCTTTCCTCAGCAGCCCCAGAGGGGGGTCTCCAGACTCTCCATAGCACACCAGAGAGTGAGTCTCACTTGCCCTACACAGAGGGCAGCCTCAGGCTGCTTGAAGGCTGGGCTCCGTTCACTGTGCGAAAGTGAGGGCCACACAGATGGACGGGGCTGCCCAGTAGAAGAGAAAGGGAGCCTTTGCCAGGAGTCACCTGTGGCAGGCAGGACCTGGCACCAGGCCAGATGTGGCTGGCATGCTGTGGTTTGCTGACCCTTGCCCTGGACCCCTCCCCTGGGCTGACCCTCAGAGTCCTCCTGGCACCGTCTGAGGTGGGCCCCCAGTCAACAGCACACATTCACGTGGCAGGACATGCCTCTGCCCGCCCCACACCAAGGGACTCTCGGGTGTCCCGGCAGGTCTGGGTGAGAGACTCTGAGGACGGAGGGGTGGAGGGGCACGTGGCACCTCCCACATGCAGGCAGATGCCACACCTAGCTGCCAACAGGAGCTGGCCGTCGCTGACCCTCACCAGCTTCAGCCACCGTGTGTAAACATTAGGGGCATGTGACATCCTCCACTCTGCTAGATAAGCTAATGCCCATGTCCCAGGTCTGAGTGCCCTGCTCTTTCAGCAGTGCAGACCTGCTGGACTCGGGTTCCCATTTCTCCTCGGAGAACAGGTAGGACCTGGACTGCAGGCTTTGAACTTGTCAAACAGAAAGGGAAGCTCTCACGAGCCGGTGGGAGTGCTGTGAGCGGAAGATGAAGGAAACGTTCAAACAGCAGAGGAGCGGCTGCCAGAGACTCCCACACCCTGATGCGGGCTGGGGCCGGGCCTCATGATTTAAGCCGACACCCCTCAGTGGAGATGAAAGGAACACCACTCGCGCTCTCCCACAACAAATGTCAGCATCCCCGGAGGCCGTTTAGACAGCCCCAGCATAAATCTGACTCCTAGAGGGGAGGCCAGAGAGCTAGTCTCCACGCACAGCCCACCAGAGTGAAGTGAACTGGCTTGGCACCAAGTCCAGACATGCTTCTCGGGGCCTTTCCTGTAAAAAGAGTGTCTGGAACGGCTCAGGCTGCCACTCCCCCGCTGCTGTGCCTCCCACCTGCCTCGGACCCAAGCAATCGCAGATGAAAGCCCCGCGTGGTTTATGGCTGGGAGACGGAGGTGCACTACCTGTGGGGCCTTGCAGATTCATCTCAGGTTATTGGAAAAATCCCAGCAGCCCATAAACAAGAGATGTCCGAGGGTGAGGGAGGGAAGCAGAGACCCTCAAGCCAGGGAGGGCAGAGGCAGGAACAGCCGGCCACAGATGCAGTGAGCCTCATAAACGTCGGGCAGGCGGGGAATGGAGGAAAGGTCTGGGGTTCTCTCTGGGTGGAGGGAAGGGGAAGAACAGGGAGGAATGTATGAAGACAGGAGGTGTAGGAGCTCTTCCAGCCGCGGCCCTGCAGTGTGAGGCTAGAACTCCATTCTTCCCTGAGTAATTGTGTCACCTCTGGACGTGAGGAACTCAAAGCAGCACTAAGAATCCAACAGGCCACAGTGCAGCAAGTTCAGAGAAGCAAGACCCAGGCAGCTGGCGCCTTGCACACAGGTCTCCAAGGAGGCCCCCACCTGCCAGCAAGAGCTCCCAGAGTACTCCACCAGGAACCTTGCACTTGGTCACTCCTCGATGAGCCCCACAGAGGCTCGTGGGCAACACTCTGCACAAGGACACCCCTGGGACAACTCTCCTCCCTGCCAATCAATCAGAGGACAAAGACCCAGCAGCACCTGCTGAGGGGAAGGCCACCAGGGCAGGTGTGACCTGTGACAAGCAGACCTGACCTGGGAAGGAGACGCCCCAGGGAGACTCCTCGCAACCCACTGCACGCAAGGCCGAGTGCTCTGAGTGCAGGGGCAAGTGGAAGAGTCCATGCTCCTAAGGAACGGAAGCTGACCTGGGGAGGTGGCCTGCAGGGTGAAGGGAACCCACAGCGTGCGGCGAGCTCCTCGGGCATGGCAAGGACAGAAACCCGCCGTTAGAAAAGAGAAGCATCAAATCACCAGAGAAGTTAGAGAAGGGAAGGGGCCCGGGTCAGGGAGCAGGTGTCCGGAGAGGGGCTCAGCCGGCCAGGAGAGACTCAGGAGAATGAGTGGGGAATGAGTGGGCATGCCACTGGGGGGAGGTTGGGTGCCACCTGAGCTTTCTGGAGGGGTTGGTGCTGGGGAGCGGATGTCACCAGGAGGATGGACATGGGTGCTGGGGAGGGGCTCTGGGGCTGCCTCTGCACAGGAAAGCGAGAACCCATGACACAGGGCATGGTGTGCCAGGGACACGGGCCTCAGCCTCTGAACTGCCTTGCTCATGCTCACACCTGGGTGGCGATGTCAGTCTCAGGCCTACTTTGTACCTGGGCTGAGGGAATCTCTTGGGTCCCAGCACTAGACTTGGACCCTGAAAGATAAGCTAATGCCCATGTCCCAAACACCAGCTCTGCACCCAACACCAGCTCTGCACCCAACACCAGCTCTGCACCCAACACCAGCTCTGCACCCAAACACCAGCTCTGCGCCCCAAACACCAGCTCTGCACCCAAACACCAGCTCTGCACCCAACACCAGCTCTGCACCCAAACACCAGCTCTGCACCCAACACCAGCTCTGCACCCAAACACCAGCTCTGCACCCAACAACAGCTCTGCACCCAACACCAGCTCTGCACCCAACCAGCTCTGCACCCAAACACCAGCTCTGCACCCAAACACCACCTCTGCACCCAAACACCAGCTCTGCACCCAACACCAGCTCTGCACCCAAACACCAGCTCTGCACCCAACACCAGCTCTGCACCCAACCAGCTCTGCACCCAACCAGCTCTGCACCCAAACACCAGCTCTGCACCCAAACACCAGCTCTGCACCCAACCAGCTCTGCACCCCAAACACCAGCTCTGCACCCAAACACCAGCTCTGCACCCCAACACCAGCTCTGTGCTCCAAACACCAGCTCTGCACCCAAACACCAGCTCTGCACCCAACACCAGCTCTGCACCCAACCAGCTCTGCACCCCAAACACCAGCTCTGTGCTCCAAACACCAGCTCTGTGCTCCAAACACCAGCTCTGCACCCCAACACCAGCTCTGTGCTCCAAACACCAGCTCTGCACCCAAACACCAGCTCTGCACCCAACACCAGCTCTGCACCCAACCAGCTCTGCACCCCAAACACCAGCTCTGTGCTCCAAACACCAGCTCTGTGCCCCAAACACCAGCTCTGCACCCAAACACCAGCTCTGTGCCCCAAACACAAGCTCTGCACCCAAACACCAGCTCTGCACCCAACCAGCTCTGCACCCCAAACACCAGCTCTGCACCCAAACACCAGCTCTGCACCCCAACACCAGCTCTGTGCTCCAAATACCAGCTCTGCACCCAAACACCAGCTCTGCACCCAACACCAGCTCTGCACCCAACCAGCTCTGCACCCCAAACACCAGCTCTGTGCTCCAAACACCAGCTCTGCACCCAAACACCAGCTCTGCACCCAACCAGCTCTGCACCCCAAACACCAGCTCTGCACCCAAACACCAGCTCTGCACCCCAACACCAGCTCTGTGCTCCAAACACCAGCTCTGCACCCAAACACCAGCTCTGCACCCAACCAGCTCTGCACCCCAAACACCAGCTCTGTGCTCCAAACACCAGCTCTGCACCCAAACACCAGCTCTGTGCCCCAAACACCAGCTCTGCACCCAAACACCAGCTCTGTGCCCCAAACACCAGCTCTGCACCCAACCAGCTCTGCACCCCAACACCAGCTCTGCACCCAACCAGCTCTGCACCCCAACACCAGCTCTGTGCTCCAAACACCAGCTCTGCACCCAAACACCACCTCTGCACCCAAACACCACCTCTGCACCCAACACCAGCTCTTGCCAGGTGAGAGAGGACAGGTCTGGTCCCATCTGCACTGCAGCATGGCACGGACAGTCTTACTGCTGTCCTCCTAAGGGGTAAACACAGCCTCAGAGAGGCTCAGGAACCTGCACAACATACACAGGCCTCTGTGGCCGGTCGCTCTCACACAGGGCTGACCAGTCCAACCACCCCAGAGACACCCTCATGCACAGCAAGGAAGCCAGCTTATCAACCAGCACCTCAGTTACAGCAAATGACCATCCCCACTGTGAGTTCTGGCCCAGGTGGGGGGAGACCGAATGCCCCTTCTCCCACGAACACTGGACGGCTGTTCTTCATGTCAGAAGAGCACATGCAACCATGGACAGGAGCTCTGACAGCAAAATCAGGAATAGGTTCTTTTCGTAAGTTTGCTGCTGAGCTGAGCACTCTTGTCTAAAACTCTCACATCCTGAGGCCCAGTCTCTCCTTCTGCAAGACGGCCTAACAGTTCCTCAGGCTTGGCCGCCAGCTGAATGTGGCGTCTGCATCCCCAAGGCCCACCAGCTGTACCCCGGCTCCAGGAGGCAGGAGCCTTCTCCTGCACATGAGTAAACTGAGGCCGGGTAAGGGAAAGGGGTCTCCTGCCCAAGGGCACAGGGCTGGGACACTCCTCCTCCCCCCTCCTCCCCCCTGCCTGTCTGCCCGGCCTCCCGGTGACTGTGAAGCTCCAAGGACACCTGGCCCTGCAGAATGCCCTGTGACCATTATTAAAGAGTGAGGAAAGAAAGGGCTGGAGGGAGGCTTCCTGGAAGTCCACCTGAGCTCCTGCTGGAGAAGGGACAGACCTCTCTAAGTCCCCGTTACCACAGCCCCGCCCTGCAGTTCCCTGCCTCCCACTGTCCTGCCCTCTACTGCAGCCCCAGAGGGCAGGCTCAGGAAGACCTGCTGGCCGCCGCTCACCAGCAGAGCACACAGGAGCTGCGCTGCACTGCTGAGCGGGCCACAGGTGAGGTGTTTTAAGAAAGGCCCTTTGTTCAGAGAGGTCCTCGGCAGAGGGGGTTCCTGTGCCAGGCAGGGGAGGGGCTGGGCGGGTCAGAGCCAGGACATTCCCGGGTCACGTCTCCAGCCTGCACTCCTGAGCTCCGGCAGCCTGCCCGGCTGGGTGCGCCCTTCCTCGCCCTCGGCAGCTGGTGCTCCTGAAGGAGCCCTTGTGTTTGGAGGTCTGCTGGGAACCAGGACGCGGCACAGAAGGTGGCGTCCTGTTTTCTGCCCCAGTCTCAGGCCTTCTCACAGCTGAACAGTCACATCTGAGTGCCCGCGGCCCCACCCACCCCCACCCGCACCCTTCCCACATTTCCCCTTCCCCTCTGACAAGAACAGCCCACGCAGCCCAGGCTGGGAGGTGCAGGCGTGCAGCTCCGCCACACGCTGCAGACGCTGACAGTCACCACCACCAAGCCAAACGTGGACAAATACGAAATGCAAACCACTGCCCGCTCTGTTCTCACGTGGCCAGCCTCCGAGGCTGACCGGAAAGGGACGCGCGGGGCTCGCGGCTCAGTCCGACAAAAGCCACCTGGCAGCTGCCTGGTGGTCCACTAGGCAGGCTGTGTGTGCAGCCACAGGGCCTTGTGTTAGGGTTCTGGTAACGAAGTCTGAGTGTGCTTGCTCCAATTTAGGAAGTGACCAGTGCACTGACTACCACCTCTCTCTGGAGTGGTCCCCTGCATTAATCACTAGCCTTCAGGAGGATCAACCAAGAGGAAAACTACATTGTTTCTAGGAAGGTCTGCTAGACAAAAGGTTAATTATTCCTCCAAATTCAAAACGACCAAGACAGTGATCTCTGGGTGCTGGGCAGGTGGCTGAGTTGGCTGGTGAACCTCTCCTAGTCCTCCCTGGTCCATCTCTGTGGGCTTAACCACAGGGGAGCATGCCCATCTGACCATGCTGCTTGGACCCTGTGTGCCTTTGGCTGGGATGCCCTCTTCTGATCAGGCCCTCTGCTGGCTTGGAAAGTGAGAGAGGCCAACAGCCCTTCAGACTGCAGGGCACTCCACGCTGCTGGCCATGATGGGCCATCTGAAAAGATGAGGGGATTATTAGCCACCTCT
This sequence comes from Callospermophilus lateralis, assembly GCF_048772815.1. Classification (NCBI taxonomy): domain Eukaryota; kingdom Metazoa; phylum Chordata; class Mammalia; order Rodentia; family Sciuridae; genus Callospermophilus; species Callospermophilus lateralis. The sequence goes on along the minus strand of NC_135317.1, from coordinate 108,938,406 downwards.
GTTTGGGCTCAGCTGGGTGAAATCCATTTCACTGGAGCTACACTCTCAACATCTCCTTCACGTGATATTGATCCCAGACCGTCCATGGCTACGACAGCATCCATGTGGCTATGCTGCCCTAAGCAGGACAGCAGAGGGTCACGAAGAGAAAAGCCCGGCTGTGATAACTAGGGACAGAAGCCTGGAGAAGAACGGAAAGAGACAGACGGCAGGCCACGCTGTGGGGCAGCCGCAGGGGCACAGTCGGGTCCAGCAGGCGCGGACTGGAACACGTAGTCTCCAAGGACAGCTTCGTGCAGGTGGAGCCATGGCTCCACAGGGGGTGGAGGGAGCACTTCCCCAAGTCACCTACACCTGGGTATCGCTGCATGCAGCAAGCCCCACTGCAACCACGGGGAACACTTGTGGTTGTGCCCTGGCACTTGGGCACTGGGTGTCCCGAGATGGTCCTGATGAGCCATTGCTGAGAGCACCCCACTTCCCATCAGCCGTCAGCCTGAACTTGTGCCCCTGACCACTCCTCCTCTCCCCTCGCTGCCTTTACCTGTAAGGCATGGAGCTTATTTGGTAAGGAGGGGTTGGAGGGGTCCTGGAGGCCCGGGACGCATTCTCCAGCCCAGCAGCCCTGCCAGGCACCCGTGGGCGTGGTGACACAGACAGCTGGCCGCCGGGGCCTGGCTCAGCAGGTTTGGGACGGGGTCTGTGGCTTTCCAGTCTCACAGTCCCTGCTGGGGCACTGAGGGCTGGCCCACGGCCACACTGGGAGAATCCCTGACCTCAAGCGCGCCTCCCGCTGCCTTCCCGGGGCCCTGCACGCACACACAGGAGGACAGGTGAGGGAGAAGGACAGACTGGGCCTTCACACCTTCCCACTGCTCCAGCCAAACCTCCGGACTCCTGCTCCTCTCATGAGTAGGGAGGAATATCAACTGCGTTCAAAAATCTTCTTTTCTGCTTTGAAATCAATGGCGTGATTCAGGAAAAGGTCAGGGTGACAGGGTGACCCGGGGTTGGCACGGACAGAGCTGGCCTGGAGGCATGTTGTGCCCAGCACTGCCAAGCCCAGGGGTGGGCTCTCCCTCCACTCTGGCCACACAATGGCCACTGAACCGAGAGCGGCGCCTGCCTGGTTGACAAGGGAGCAGGAGTGTCTCTCCTTCCCCTCAGGGTCCTCCCTCCACTCTTCATCATCGCCTCCGCCAGGGTGGGCAGATGCTGAGCAGCCTTCTGTCTGCAGGGCCCCGAGACGGCAAGGCCACGCAGCTCCCCAGGCCCCCAGCCACGGCCACACCACCACCAGGCCCCGAGACGGCAAGGCCACGCAGCTCCTCCAGCCACGGCCACCACCACGCAGGCCCAGAGACGGCAAGGCCACGCAGCTCCCCCAGGCCCCCAGCCACGGCCACCATCACGCAGGCCTGTGTGGTGCAGCAGCCCAGGTCAAGTTTAAGCGAGTGCTCCCTCACCATCAGTGGCTGCATCTCTGCTGATGCCATTCATAGATGCATCAATAGAGTATCAGGGAGTTTGACAAAGAAGAAGTCGCTTGACACTGTGACACTGTGCAGGAGGCTAGGAGCTGTGACATCTGCAGCTGCACAACCCTCCCACAGGTTTCAAGTCAATGCAGCCTCTCTTCACATCACGCACCCTGCTCTAAAACGGTGTGCACCTGAAGTTGTGCAGAGACCATCCTGTCGAGTTGGATTCTCTTCTCTCCGTTGGGCCTGGGGACATGGCTCAGTTGTTAGAGTGCTTGCCTTCATACACAAGGCCCTGGGTTCCATCCCCAGCACCCAGAAAAGAGAGGAGAAAAAGAGAGAGATCCTCATTTTATAGAAGGTATAAACAAACATTTTTCAATACACAGAGGGTCTCGTACGGCCACTATTCGTATATTCACCTAAAAATGCCGGTTTTCAAAGTGCTTAACATCCATCTGTGGGCAGGACAGGGTCCCTGCCTCGGTCGCCGCAGGCCAGGTGAGCTTCTATCAGGGGCAAGTGCAGGGATGCAGAGCAGGGCAAGAGCGTTCCAGCACCGAGTGGAGCACGCACTGCGGAGGAGGGAGCAGAGCTGACCACAAGGGCCGGGGGCAGCCAGGGGCTGAAGGAGCAGTTAAGTGGTTGGGCGACCAAGAGCCCCAGACCCCATGATGATTCTTGGGAACAAATTCCTGTTTCTGCAACTCTTGGTGTCCTGTGCAGGGCCACCATAAGGATTCAGACCATGACCATTCCCAGTCTCAACAGCAGCACCACAAAGTGACACCACACTTATTAATGTGAGGAAAACCCACAAGTTCTTTTCATCTTTATAAAAAGGGAGGAAGGAAGAAGGGGGTCTTTGGTCACCAGTGGGGAAAAGTCCCACAAGCAGATGATTTGGGTGCCATGAAGGGACCCTTGGGTGGCAGCTGCAGAAACCTGACCCATGTGTTGGAGCCACGGCGAGGCTGACAGCCCATGGCAGAAGAGACTCTCAAGAGCAGCTCCTCCGCCTTCGGCTAAGACGCCCCAGAGAGTCGGAGAGGGAACTAAGAACTTCTAGAATCTAAGTCAGACGTAGACAGGGACACGCAGGGTTGGAAACAGGGCAGAGAAGTGACTGTGGCAGAGAAGTCGGTGGTGACAGTGGCGTGCTACCTCACACAGCACCCGCACTCGGGGTAGGGGTGACGACCCTGCTGAGAAAGACACTGAAAGCCAGGAGAGAAGCCAGGCTGCGGCTGGAGGTGAGGTCCGGCCCTGCAGGCAGGGTCCCACGCAGCGTGGCATGTCCCTGGAGAGGAGGAGGCAGCTGCCAGGTCAGGATGGCCGCACCGGCATCTCAGCGTGGCGGAAGCCGGGAAGCGGAAGCCCAGCCATGCCTTGCCGCCCACTGTGGCTCCCCTCACATCCACTCTGGGCCCAGACACCTGTGCTCTGCTCAGGACACAGGAAGTCCCAGCCTGGCTGAGTTAACGCTGACTTCTAAATTCTCTCCGTCGGTGCCTCTGGTTTCTTTCCTGCCCACGTTACGGGTTTCCTAAGTCAAGTGCCGTTCTTTGATGCTCGGATTTATTCCTGTTTTCCCCACCTGCTCTGTCGCCTGGGCCAACCCCTGCACCCATGGGCTTCAGTCAACGGGCAGTTAGGAGACAGTCTGAGGACACAGAGAAGCAGGAGGAATCGCTGTCCCGCCCCAACCTGCCTCCGCCTGGTGGTGTCTTTGGCAGCTGCTGCCACCTCCTCCATCCAATTCACACCTGCTGGCTGGAGCAGGTGCAGCTTCCCCCAGGTGCTCTCCACCTGCTGTCCCTGCCCTTGGCCTGGGTGGAGGCAGCCTCCCTTTCCTGCTGAGGGACGGCTCACCGTGCTGCCTGGTCTGCAGCCCTCATCTCACCGGCCACACCCTCGGCTCTTGTCTTGCTGCGGACAGTGCATCTCCTCGATGGTTGTCCCCGGCTGACTCAGCACTTGAGACTGGCTAGGAAGTCCGCAGGTGTGGTGACTGTCCCTTCACTGGCCAGGCATCTTCCGACACTCCATGTCACTAGCCTCACTGAAATCAAGCCAGCTCAAGCCAGCTCCTACTCCCTCCGTCGTCCTCCTCAGAGCCAGGGTTGTAAGGCTGGTGCCAGAGACGGCGAGGTAGGGCACAAGCAGAATCGACCCCAGGACTCCAGTCCAGAAGTCACTGGACAGAGTCCCGAGGTGTGAGCAGTCAGCACCACGGCCAGATCCAGGACCAAGCTGGAGGCCAGAAAGACCTTCAAAGGGGGCTCATTCGAGAGGCTGGACAGAGAAAGTGGACAGCTTATCCTTCTGCCTGTAAGTTCCCTCTCCACTCTGTCTCCAAGATCTGCGCCTCTCTGGCACGTGCAGACCCCACAGCTAAACAGACAGGTCGGCCATGTCCTCACCACCTCCAGGGATCGTCAGGATGGAGACATCCACAACCCGTGCTGAAATGAGCTGTAGTTGGTGATTTTAAAATGTGTGACTATCTGTTAGATCGCCACAGAAAGAAAAAGGGTGCATGCTTTCTCACCACCCCAACTGTGCCACATCCCATTTTAGCTGCATCATCATGTCACTCTACAAAGTGGCCCAAAAGTGTCTTAGCAGATGAAATGCATAAGCTCTGCTCTAGGCACCTGAGTCCTCCTGAGCCAGTGAACAGCACCAACACCTGGAGTCCCCAGGCCCTGAGCCTGGGGAGCACACCACCACCAGGGGTCACAGGTGGCCCCGTGTTATCAGTCATGGCTGCTTCACGTGTGCGAAGCCTCTCGTGGCCATGCTCAGACGGAGTCAAGGGAGGCAGCACAGCGGGTGGGAGAAGCCGGCCGACACCCTCCACCTGCCCAGCAAGGACGAGGTGGCCCGGGCAGGGTGCCCAACCTCAGTTTCCTCACTGTGAAATGGAGGTGATGCAGCGGTGTCTTAGAGGACTTCCACCTTGCCCAACCCTGTTCAAGACCTTTCTGAACCTGCCACCACGGCCTCTGACGTGACCCACTCGGTCAGGAATGCTCTGTCCCCGGGAGCACTGGCCAACGGAGGAGGCACCTTTTCCTAGTTGTCAGTGGGGGGCGGGGCACAGATGCAAAGGACAAACTGTCTCACCGAATGCCGACAGTTTTCCTATGAGAAACGCCAACTAAGACAGTCATGGGGCACTTGGGTCCCTTCAAGTTGAGGTGCTAAACCCCAAAACCCAAGGTGACCGTTCTAGGAGCTGGGTCCTTTTGGGTACCTGGCCCTGTGGCGGGGTCCTCATGACAGGGTCAGTGCCCTAGGAGAGGACCCCGAGAGCTCTGTGCCCCGGCCCTTGTGGGTACAGGAAGTCTGCAACCAGAAGAGAACCCTTGCCAGATGCTGACCCTCTGGCACCCCAACCATGTCTTCCGGGCACAGGAAGGACTGTTCCTGAGTTGGTGGATGGCATGTGTGACAGCAGCCACTGTGGACCCCTCAAAGGCAGTGATCTGTCTATACAGCTGCACCTGTAGAAGGAGGAGGAAGTCGGCAGGGTGAGCTTAGTGACGAACGCTTCCCCCAAGGTGGCTGTCTAAAAAGAATCCTTTGATGATGACTAATTATTTTTCTAATTTCTCCCTCATATTAACAGAGGATTCCAAATGATGGATCGTGCCTGATTGAGATTTCTAGTTAATTGGGTCCCCATGAACCGGGTCTGCCTGTGCTCACTGAAGAATTACAGTTATTGTTCTTATGTCTGATTGATTACTTCTTCCCTAGCAAAACTGGCCTAATGGGTGCTTTTACCTGTTCTGAAATCTCTGAACTCTAAAGCCTACAGTTTGAAGCTAGTCTCTGAGACAGTCTTCCACAAGTTACTCATGACGTTCTGGGACCTAATGACCACAGCCCTGTCCTTGCTGGAAGTCTCCCCACACAGATGACACATGCACATTGAGGGCACCACAGACTGAAGCTAGTGTGTCTCACGTACCCCAAAGCATCCCCACAGGGGTTCTCTCAACTCACTGACCACGGAAATCAACGGACACAGGGGAGCAGGGCTGTGAGGCCATCCTCCAAGGCCCAGGGAGTGGGGATGGCAGGAAGACAGCCCTGGGCGGGGTGCAGAGGGCCCCAGATGGGGTGTGGAGAGGCCACTTTGTCCCCATGCCCTGCCTTCCCACTGGGAGCTCCTGCACCTGGTTCAACCAGCTGGGGGTTCATCAATGAGGGTCGAGTTTCCCACTCTGCTTCAGCCTTGGAAGTGCATCAGACAATGCCGGTGCCTGGTTCCACCAGCCTCTCATGGGAAGCCAGGTCTCAGTGGCTGTCCCTAGAGAAGGCGCACAGCCCCCGAGAGAGATGGCAGAGGGAGTGGCGCAGGGGACACTCTGCTTGCTCCCAGGGAGGCTGCTGGCCTCACTGAGGTCTGCCTCCACGCGGCACACACCTCTGCAAAGGCCAGGGGCTCCAGGTTGTAGGAACCAAGGCCCCGACTGCACAGATCCAAAGACAGTCTCAGGAAAGTGCTAGGATCAATGTCACATCCTCTTTCCAGGCTCCACTTTGCAGAGACTGCATCTGGTGTCCTCTGTCCCTCCTTCAAAAGCCCCAACTCCCTCTGGTCACACCCCAGCTGTTAGATTAGGTAATGCCAGCTGTGGCTCTGTGTCACAGTCACGCATCCTGACATGTGAGAAGGGCACTTTGGTGAGTCGGAGGGTGGCCGCTTCTTGGGTCCCTGGCCCTCCTTTGCCAGTGCAGGAGGAGATGCTGAAGGCGCCAAGGAGTCCCTAATGCTCAAGTTTAAGGAGGCGCTCTTCGTGAGCACTGCTTAGAGTCAGGCACCACCATAAACACCCCTGTGCTGGGTCCACCCACCCACCCACCATGAGGGGAGGGAGCAGCGGATGCCACCAGGTCACCAGCCCCCCGTGGGAGAAGTGGAAGAGGAAACTGAGCCATTGACTACTCATGTCTTCACCAATTTCTCTCCTCTCTCAATCATTCAAACATGGACACACCAAACAGTTGCCAATTTATCCACAGACAATAGATTCTTATTTTCTGATTGCATCAAGTGTGTAGAGGTCTGTATGGACCATAGAAAAAGTATCTTTCGTTGATTTTATCTTCCCTGGGTGGCCAAGGATCTGGTCACAGAGGAGAGACTCGAGTGTTGACTGAATGAACAATAGTAGATGTGACACTAATCAGGAGGGGTGTGTGGAAACTGTGTGTGTGAGAGAGCACGTTTGTGTGTATGTGTGTGCATACACGTGTGCACCATTTACACTACATTTAGAGGCCAGAGGGACTTCAGAAACTGTTGTGTGCAAACCTTAGCTGGTGCCTAAATCCCCTCCCCTCCATCCACTCACCATGTGCTTGGGATAGAGCAAAAACTAGCCAGAGCCCCGGGTCGGTCAGTCCTGGGTGTGCAGGATGGGTGAGGCCCCAGGACGGCGGGATCACTGTAGGAAACAGGTGCTGTGAATCACTGGGCAGACACTGGGGCTTGCTCAGAACTGCCCAAGATGCCCAGGGTGGAGCAGGCCCACGGGTCTTTGAAGACAGTGGTCACTAAGAAACGCAGGTGCCCCTGCTCAGGCCTGGGCTACCCTTCTGTGACTGGTATCTGTGGCCTGGGGGGACTGCTCTGGTTCAGCACCTCTCCAACGTCACGAGGCAACGGGGGCACAGACTTGTGGCCCAGAGTGCCCAATGTGGTCAGCCCAGCATGAGAGTGAGAACTCGATTTCCCACTCGCTCCCAGGAGATGCTGGATGCTGGCCTTCTGGCCCCAGGAGGGACATTGAGGACCACTGCTGTGCTGAGATTTGTTGATGAATTACGTGCGCATGTGTGCGCGCGTGTGCATGTGTGTGTGTGTGTGAGAGAGAGCCACACAGACCCAGACAGCTGCAGCAGTGGAGACACTACTACAGAATTACCTGGTTTTAAACCCTTGGCTCTTCTGTGATTGCTGAGTCCATGTCTGACCTCCCCCTAGAGCCCCGGGTCCATGTGCTCAGCCGCCCAAAGGATGTCCGATACACCTCATTCACAAAACCAGACCTCTCCGCCTGCCTCTCCTGAATTCATTACCTAGGTCCTTGTTCTTTCCTGAACTTGCTGTCTCTTCTCAGGACATGGATGTTCATATAATTAGAAATCCCAACGCCATCCTCAAGGTCAACCTCTCTTCCTAGATTTTAATTCTGGAATTTAAGCTCCTGGTGGGAGGTGCTGGGCCTGTGCTGTTCATGACTATACGCCCACCACTCAGAATGATGCTGGCACATAGTGGGGAGCCGTCAAGTGTTGAGAGCACCAGCAAGTGTCAATTTCCCTGAAACCTCTAGCGTGTGCTTTGGCCCAAACCTTTGTCTGTCACTGGAACGCTGCAGTGGTCTCCTTATCCTCTCCCCATCTGCAATGTCACCCAACTCCAATCCACCCGCCCGCCTTCTCTTTCCAAAGATCAGACTGGTAGCTTTGCAACCCTGTTCATAAACTTCTGATGGTAATTCTCACCCCAGAATGTATTCACGTAAGATCCAGAAAAGCCCTTCCCATTTTGGCCTGTGTCTTCCCACTCACACGAGGACCTCAATCCCTCCGGGCCTCCAGTCTAGGCCTTCCAGCTCAGGACAGGCTGAGCTACCCCCTTCTTCCTCCCAACACGCCTGCCTTTCACCACCAGCAAGCACCCTCCAGTGTCCAGCCCCAGTCATCACGTCACATCCACTGGAACACACCCTCCACACAGTTCCTAACACACACCCCAAGGACAAGCACCGCTGCCCTGCAAGACTGCACACACGACGACGTGGCTCTACTCTGACAATCTGCATGTTTTATTGTAATTATTTCCTTACAGGAGTTCCCTATTCACGGGGAAACCTGGAGTCTGGGACACAGAGGTGGCTTTCTTGGCTCTGGAGGTGGCTAGTGTCTGACCCAGCCAGTGCTGGGCAGAGAGATGGGCCCTCGAAATGTGTGCTGAACCGGCCTCAGTTTAATTTAGTGAGCATCAGTCAGAGATCGAGGAATAAACAAACAGCCTCATTCTCTGAAGTCCTCACCTCCAAGGCCAAACTCAAAACTAAAGTAATTACTTGGGTAGATGACTCACGAAAGGAGGAGAAGCATTTGCATTTGAATGAGCTGGTGAGGATTTTCTGCTTATTGATGTTTCTGGAACTTTGCAGATAATGGCTTCAATTCTTTGATTCTTTCATGGTATAGAGAGTAGGCCAGAAAGTTAATCTATCCACCCCTCTCCCATCTGAAACCAGGCAACTTTCAACCAGTTCTGCTGAACAGAAAACATCAATAGAAACCAAGTTTTCAGAGTGTCATGATACAGAGGTTGAAGGGCCCATGATGCTCAGATTCAGCGCTCTCAAGAGCTCCTGAAAGCAGGGAGCCCTGTTGCTCTCCTAGTATTTAAATAACCTCACATCTGGCCTCCATTTATTCTCAAGATTGGGGCACCAAGAAGGGGGAGGGGCCACCAAGCAGAAAATGGTATTTGCATACAGCCTGCAGGAGACCTGGGGCTGAGGCCCACCAGGACCAGCTCAGGAGGCTGTGTGCCTCTCTCTGAGTGAGTCCCTCAGTGGGAGGCCTGCGCGAGGGAGGACACCTCCAGCTCGGAAACTAGACCACCTGACTTTTACTGCACAAGCACTCACGGGGGACGACATGCCCCCCATGGACACACATGAGGCCACACACACCACGTGGACACAGGGGAACACGCACACACACAGATCCCCAGCACCTGCCTCGCCCGGCGGATTTGCGGGCGCTGCTTTAATTAACTCCATGCAGCCCGACGCAGCGGCCTAATCCCGCGCTGACGTCACCTGGGAACGCAGAGGGGACCACGACGACCTCGCCGCGACCCGGCCGCGCCTCCGCCTGCGCGGGCTGCGCTCGGCGGGAATTAGGGAAAGAGAAATGTTAGTACACTTTTAATTGGAAACCGAGCTCTTCTTTCAGCGCGCTGTTTACTCAGGAGCCGGCACTGCAGCTCAGGGAGACTCTAATTGAAGTGACGGCTTTGGAGATTACGGGGAACATATGGCCCTACCGCCGGGCCCTTTATCTGCATTTTCTCATAAAACTGCCGTCCGTGTGTGTCTGCGCGGGCCCCTCGCTCCCGAGGCCTTTGAAGAGGAGCGGGATGCGCGGGCGGCGGGTGGCCAAGTCGCTGCGCCCTGCGCACCTGAGCGCCGCGCACCTGCGCACCAGCGCGCGGACCCTGCCTGCTGGACCGAAGGCTGTGCCTACCAGAAAGCAAGCAGGCGCGGGGGAAATTCCAGCCGCTAGGAGTCCGTGGCAGGAGGGGTTGCCAAGGTAACGGAGATCCTGCTGGCCCTTGCCTGGACAGAAGCCTCTCCAAGCCCAGGCAGGCGCACAAGGCGAGTGGGCACACAGGTGTCCTGGGCAGAATGACATTCCTTTCTCCCTGCCATCAAACAATCAAACATCTAGCCATACACCCTTGCAAGTTCCACCATCAATGGCCACCCTATGAGTGCCCCACAGCTGGCATGTTCTTACTCTGTCTGCTCACAGCAGACAAAATACAGAACACATAGTTAAATCTGAATTTTTGACCAACAACAATATTTATGTTGCAGTGAGCATACTTATTGGAAAACATCATTCATTGCTTATCCAACATTCAAATTATCTGCTCATCCTGGGTTTTCCTTGCTACTCTCATGACTCCAGCTACTCTGGCTCACTCTAAGGAAGCCCTGCCCCCTCTCCTAACTCCAGACTCACTATGCCTCAGCACCAAAGTTCTGCAAGGAGGAACCACTGAGGAAGGCACCACATCCCTGTCCCTGAGCTGCACTGCCTCTGTCACACAGGGAGCTTTACAGAACCCCCAATCCCAGGCTGCATCCTAGCTACATTACTAATGTCCATTTCCAGGAATCCAATGTATTTTTAAATATGTAAGAGCAAGTCTTATAGGGAACAGCTTAAAGGGTACCCACAATCTTTTGCCTGCCTGTTTATTTGGTTGTTGGTGGTCTCTACTAGAATACTACACTTTTAGGAACAGAGCTATCTCACTCCAGCATCTACAACAGAACTGTTACACAGTCGGTGCTCAGAAACAGTTGCTTACTCATTGAGCCCTGTGTATGCAAGTGTTCAGCAAATTCCAGCACGGAACAGGTGCAGAGCTGCCTCCGCCAATGTTTTCCTGCGCCCACTGATCCTCATAAGGAATGCTGCTTGGACTCTGTACCTAGAACACAATCAGGGCCCATGGCTTCTACCTGTCTTGTGTACACATGCACACAGAACTCCCATCCCAGTCTGATCAGGAAAGAACCCCAGAGAGCACACTGCTGGCTTTCTGTATGTAAAGTGGACTTGGAGCACTAAGATCCCAAGTGGTGTTAGCTACCCTGTCATCCATGTCCATTTAAATCACCAAATGCCACAGTCCTCGGAGGAAGCCATAACCTGTCTTGCCACCAATTCCTAGTAAACTGGGCTTTGAGGTTTTCTGTGCTCACAGACACCAGGCACGGGGGAATATTTAGAGGTGATTCTTCTATTTGCTCAGTGAACTGTCTAAAGTATCTCGAGATCCATCTTGAAATCCGCTGGTTGGAAATCTAAATGTGGGTGGGCTTGGCTGGAATGTCAGGGCAAGAAGACCAACATCTTCCCTACAGGTCCCCCGACTCTTATGCACGAGAGCGAGGTGAGTCCCTGCCACTTACACAGTTGGGTAAGGAGAGGTCCAAGTCGTGAGCTGCAGCCCTGATGCTCGCCAGGCACACTGCAGAGTCCTGCCAGCGTGCCCACAGAGGACCCAACACAAAGGTGGCACTGTCACTTGCCATGACGCCAAGAACGTACTTGCGTCCCTGTCTCCTGCGAGTCGGTCTGTGGCAGAGGCGGACCTTGGGGACAGATGTAGATTTTTATACATACCAACTCCATCCACCTCAGACCTCTGTTCATTTGATTAATGAGGCTGCGGTTTGCACAGCTGATACCACTCATCTGAAAAAAAAAAGGTCACTTGGTTTTTCCTGCTACCATCAAATAAGCCACAGGAGCAGAACCAGAAGTTGGCTGAACTAGAAAAACAGGACAAGACGCCCACAGTGGCCTGACGTGTGCTTTAAAGTGCTGGCCCATCTCACACCACGTGGCACTGGGCTACTCCCAAGCCTCCACTGCCTACGGGAGGTGCCTGAGGAGCACAGTGCTGGTGGTGAGCTTGAAGGAGGAGGCCGGGGGGTGGAGCAGGGCGTGCCTTGGGACTGACCAAGGGGCTGGAACCTGGTTCAGATCACCTCCTTCTTCAGCTGGGGTCTCTCAGGTAAGAAGTCCTCCTGCCACCGCCAGCCAGGGAGAGCTGTGGGTGTGAGGGGGGCACAGCTGTGAGGTCCCCTGCCACACCCAGAGCCCCCGACGGCTGGGCACCTCAGTGCAGGCTTGATGGTTCAGGCTCTGGAGCTGGGCGGCCTGGTGGAAGCCTGGCTCTGGCACTTCTTCCTCGTCTGTAGGAATGATCCCAACCCTGCTTCCTCATCCTGACGTGCATGCTGAGTGAGCTTACTCGGGGCAAGTGCCTAAGGTGAGGCTCTGTGCAGAGAGAGCAACTCCAGGGAGTGGACGTCATCACAGTTGCCTCAGTGTGCAGCCTTCACAGCCCTGAGCTGCCCATCTGGCCAGCTTGCTCTCGTGGAGTTAGTGCAGGAGGAACGATAGCTCATGGACAGCACACTATGACATTAACGTGCCACCAAGCAATGGCTTTTAAACTATGGTTTCTATCTCTCATTTTAATCAAAACTATTAAGTGCAAATGCACTTCTAAAATTAAGTTACAGTCCATGGAAAAGAGGTAATTTATTGTCTAAATCTGTAGACTGCCTGTCACTTTTTAAGCTCCAAAGATAACTACCCAGCTCACAGTCACCACCTTCTGCCTCAGTATCATGTATCCTGTCTGGGTAATTGGTAGAATTAAGTTCTTACTCTGGCTTATCCCTGACTTGGGTATCCTGTGTCTTTACCTCTCCATCTATTTTATGAAGACAAAACAAATACCCTAGAAGACAAAGGCTTGGTACAGAGGAGTGCTGAGCCTCGGACGAAGGGCCACGAATAATCCTGGTGTCAATTTTGTGGCTGTGACACTAACAAGAGACAAAACTATTGATTCTGCAAAGAACCAGAAAGGGTCAGCAACGTCACTGCCTCTCGCCTGCTCTCAGAGGTGCCATGTTAATAAATCAGAAGGTGTCCAGAGCGCCTTCCTGCTGGCCCCAATGTGTGCGTGTGCTCGACATCTCGGATAACAAAACAGCACTGCACAGATACCGCAGCTACCGCACGTGCACTTACTGTGCGCACAGCATGCTACCGAACCCTCAGGGCCACAGATGGCATCTTCGTCTCATTCTTCACCCTCACCCAGGAGAGAAGACTAAATACACCTAGGGTCCTGAAGTTTCAGGGGTTTTACCAGTTCCAAACCTGGGGATCGCAGTCCGTAACTGCTGTCTGAAGGAGTATCTTAAACCTCACTCCTTCATCCTCAGGAGCTTATGAAATTAATACAGTGACCAGGATGAGAATCAAACATACATAATGGCAGATGTGGGAGTGTGGGGCAAGCAGTTAGTCAGAAAGTGCCGGAGCTTATTTCATAGACACAGACGAAAGCGTCGCCAGGTCCTGGTGATGTGCCTTGTGCTAAGCTGCCGTTGGCATTTTCTGAGGAGTGCTGCTGGAGTCTTCTGAGTGACTGCTATAGAAGGAAATATGACTTCCTATTTTCTTCATCAATACACTCTTCATCAGAGTGCGTCTCACCTACTCAAACTTCTCACCCATTAGCTTCCCAGGGAAGAACGGCAAGGCGGATCCCTGTGGGCACAGAGCTGCCTGCTGTTCTCCTGGTGTCAGGGGCTGGGCTGGGCGCTTCCTCGGCTGTGCTGCTCAGGATTCACCACCTGCCTTACGTTTTCTACAACTAAGAGACAGCATTTAGCACAGAGCCCGACACACCCCAGCTGTCTGTAAGAAATCCGTGCTGAGCTGAAGGCTGGTACAGCGCTGCCTGGAAGGACGCAGATGGGGCGTGTGGGACTGCAGGGGATAGACCTCTCAGAACAGACCGACTCTGGCCCAGCAGTGCCTTCGCGCACAGGAACTGTCAGGTTTGTCCTTGCTGGACTCTAAGACCCATGCTGCAAGAGAGGAGTCTCATCCACTCCAAAAGGGATCCTCAGAGACACTGGATGCAGCCAACCAGACCAGGGGCAAGACAGGTCCACCCTAGAACAGCCCTGTGCCGTGAAGTTTTGTTCAGAAATCAGACAGCACCTGGGCACTCGGAGGCACTCAAATCATGACCACAGTGACTATTTCCTAGTCTATCAAAGAACCACAGTTAAGCTTGGTAACTCCTTCCCATTCTGGAGTCCTAATTAAGTCCCAGAGATGACTTCAAGACGACTCCTCCTGGTTTTCTGCACTGACAATGTCCCAGATGCCACACCAGCTAGAATGTTCAGAACTGGAGCTCAACATCTGAGATGCAGAGCCCCAGGCTGTGAATCCCTATCCCCTCTTCATGCACCCTGCTACCCTTCTTCTGTGGGCACAACCCTGAGAGGCCTCGGGTCAGCCACCTAGGGGCATCTGAGACAGAAGAGCATGGAGAGGAGGGGTGTTTGTGAAACGATGGGTCTTTGAGCCTCGAGCCACCCAGCGGTGCAGGAGGCCCTGCAGCAGAAAAGGGCAACGGAAACTGCCACTCGCTGGTGCCAGCCAAGCCCTGGTTTGCACGGCCTCTTGTCCTTCACACAGCCACTCACACAGGAGGTATTTCCAGCCCCTTCCCTCCAATGAGAGGTAGAGTGCGGGAGAGGGGACGTGGCTTGCCTGGGGCTGTGTGGCTTGCCGGGCGGGGGGCGAGACTCGCCTTCAGACCTGTCGTCTCCACGTCCCAAGACCCCGGCACTGCAGTGCCGACCACGCCCCCTGCTCCGGCTTCTACACCTGGTGTCACGCAATCCATGACCAAGAGCTGACAAGGTGAGTCCCAGGAGCCGCCAGGCATTTCCAGGGCTCGTGAGGTACCCACTGCCTCTCAAGCCAAGATACTGGAAAACACGAAGAGCCTCAACACAGACCGAAAGAACTGCTCCTGTAGGGAACAGCAGGAACCCAAGCTCCGGGGCGGGGAGGAAACCACAACACAGGCCCAGATGCCAGTGCTGTTGAGTACGGCTGAGAAGAGGAGAACCAGGCAGTCGAGCAGCAAGGAGACCACGGGGCCTTCAGGAGCAGCAGACCCTGTGCCCAGGGAAACCCCAACGTGTATGAGCAGTCTCCTTTTGGCTCTAGTAAGAGCAAGGTCTCAAAGCCAGAGCTGGCAAGGACTTTAAAAGGTCACACAAACAGGACACAGTTCCTTGGTCCACACAAGACACACACACTGTGCAATGCCGCTGCACACCAGCCCCACACTAGGCCGAAGAGCCACACCCCACACCTGTGGCGCCAGCCACTGCAGCGTGAGCCCTCACACCCACTGGCACTGGGAAGACCCTCCATAAAAGCCCTGGCGCTGGGAAGAGCCCACATGCCAAAGAGCAAGTCTCAGGAACACCCTAAAAGTCACGCTGTCTTCAGCAAGGGAGACTTCCAAGCAAACCCACACAACATGCTGACCCACCAGGGACCCCCAGGTGAGAAGTGCAAAGCGGGATAAGAGGAAAAAGCCCAGCTGGGGATGGGAGAGGACAGGGAGTTCTGAGGAGCGGTTCCCAGAGTACAAAAGGAACTCAAAAGTCACCTAAAACCAAACCCAATGGGGTACGGCTCCTAGGCGGGATGAAGACACTAGTGGAAAAGCTCACAAAGTTGAATAGTGCTATTGCTGTCCTCCTCCTCCTCATCATCATCCTCTGGCTGTGTGCTGGAGAATGAGTGGGTGCGGGAGGGACCCCTCACGTCAGGGTCCGATTGTATGCAGACTGGAGAAGGAGGCGCAGGAAAAGCACTTCGATTTGTCCCTGTGTTTGGACCCCATGAATGAAATACTCACACAGAGGCCAGAGGAGTGTGGTGTAGTGTGGACTGGATCACCTCCCAGGCACCCACCAACCCACCACAAGAGCCTGGGGTTCTCCCTGGTCCACACTGCCCAGGGAGCCAAAGAAAACTGTCCACCGCTGGCCACTGATTCCATCTGTCTGCTTGGGCAGATGCTCCCAGGCCACTGGCAAAGCAGGACAGGACAGGAGGGGCCAGGCCTCGTCAGACAAGTACACCCGGCACTTAGAACCTCCCGCAGAGCCCCGTGTGGCTGTGAAACCAGGAACCCTGGATGGAGGCTGCCCAGGCACCGCTGATACAGTCCTCCAGCAATGTCCATTGAAGCGCAGGACCAGCAAATGCACTCTCCACACCGCAGGCCAGCCGCACCCTCTGACACGCTCTGCTGACCTCATCTGCCACTTCACCCTCAGCCCTGCCTGCAGCCTCGGCTGCAGCTCCTAGGTCTCCATTGGCCTTGCTTTTATAAAGCTAATTAGATGGCGTTTGCTAGTTAATTGTCATTAACAAGCCAATCTCTCTCTATGGGACTCTCAGGTGATCGGAGACCTCCTAAATGCATCATTCAAATCCAGCCCAAATGTTCTGAATGTGCTCTGACCAAGGCACAGCAAGCCAGCAAACTGATTACATGTCAGGGACACTAGAATTCTATTAGGGACTGGATGTCTCTTTGGGATCCTAAGGACTCTGCTATCGACTACAGCCCCACAGGGAATTCCATTAGAACAGTCCCTGTTTAGACAATTACTTGAATTTAGGGACCTGGCAATGAGATGCCACCTTGCCAACCTGCCCTGCTCTGTCAGCTCGTCAGGGTCCTTCTGAACGTTGGGTGTGCCACACAACACTCCCTGCCAGGACTGTGTCATCCGCACTTGGGATAAGCCTGCCTTCTGTGTCCTCAACCGAGTCAGACTGTCGATCCTTCACTCAGCAAACGCTTATAGTACTGCTCCCTGAAGCACCCCACTCATAGAACCTGGGGGAGCTTCACTGTCCTGGAAAATCCTCAAACTGTTGGCTTTCTGTTCGGCCCTCATAGGAGGCAGGTGTCTTTCCTTAAAGGTGTGATTCACCTCCTCGGGTATTTATGGATCGCTTGAGCTTCTCTTGACACCACGCCAGCTCTGTAAGGGAACAAGGAGCCACCGGATTGCTCTCTCGCGGTCATGGCTGAGGCGACCTTTGGCATACAAGTCATTGGCAATGCAAGCCAAGCGGCGTTTATACAATTGACAAAATTCTGGTTGAGACGCTAATGTCACCTCATCCAAAGCTGCACCAACAGTCCAAGATTTTAGTGCTGAAAAGGACAACAGGCTCTGCCAGAGCCACCTCCCTCCCACCTGCAGAGCTGGTGCCCGCCCGAGGCAGGTCTGTCTCTTGAGCAACTGGCTCCTGGGACCTGTTAAGCCAAATGACACTCCCAGGTTCCCCGTGTGAGGTCAGAACTGCCTCCTGGTGCCCGTCCATCTGTAGTGCGAGGACCTGAAGGTTTTGTTCAATGGCTGAATGAATGAATTCTTATGTTCCCCAAAGTGAGGAAACACCGTGGGGCGCTCTGGCCACTGAAGCTGACATCTGTGCCTCACTTGGTCTTCACTTTCTGCCTAAGCCCCTGCAGGCCCTTCATCAGGAAGGTGAGACCTCCCCACCTGGCCCACTCTCGTCACCAGGCCAGGGTTCCACACATGCATACAGCAAGCACTCGAGCTGTGTCTCCTGGGCCAGCGTGTGAATGCAGGAAGTGGCAGGCTCCAGAGGGACAGAGTGGGACGAACATACGGCTGTGAACGTGGCCAGGAAAGGGCTGTGCAGCTCCCTGGCTGCGGACGTCATGATTCTGTCCACATTTCTGGGCCCCACTGTCTCTGCCCTGCTCGAGCCGGCCACAGTGCAGCGCCCCCTGTGAGGTCAGCTAGACCTAGAACGTGGCCCACTGAACGCCCAGCAGCCAAGCCCCTCAGCCCTATGTCTGAGGATGGCCTGGCCACAGGCTGATGTCCCTAGAAGGAGTACTGTGGCCCTCTGGGTGTGCACGTCCCCCTTAGGTCACACTGGCCTCTGACCACCATGGCCCAAAGCCTTTGGGAATCTGAAGATTTCGCATCACCCTGGGGAGAAGGCCTCAGTGGGTGGGTACAGCAAGACAGGTGACAGGGCGGTGGGTGAGCCCACCTGGTCCAAGCAGACGCAGCTCAGTTTGCAATGGCCCCGTTGCCCCAGGAACACTTGGGACCATCGAGCCCGGCAGGAGCTCTCTGGTACCAGCAAGTCGGGCTGCAGGTGGGGTGGGCAAGAAGAGCCCACTGGAGGCAAAGCAAGCCCACAGCAGCTTCTGGGAGGAACGCCCACCCCCACCAGCCGGTGCCCGACACTGGAGAACACCAGGCTTTGCCCACACAGCCTCCCTCACTCCTTGACAGAAAGCCTGCTGTTGGGAGGCAGGGGGTCACCACCATGTCACCACCCTGGAGTGGCACTGAGAGTTCAGGAAGCTTCCCGAGGTCAGATGGAAGTGCCCACTGAGGTGCCCGCTGGCAGCGTCTGGCTCTCGACCCCAGCACCATGCTTAGGCTACTCAGTCTTGTTCCTTCTTTAGGAACAGTGTGTCTAGTGAGGTCCCAGGGTCCGGCCTGGCTGATCCCTGGGCAAACAGTGGCAAGTCAGGCCCAGGAGCACCTTGTGAGGCCTGGCTCCAGCAGGAGTGAGGAGCGGCGGCTCGCCTGCTGGGCGTGGAGGCTGTCCTGGGAGGCGGGCTCTAGAGGAAGACCAGAGGGGACCCTGAAGATCTGGTGGGAGTGGGGCATGAGGGGAGCTGCAGGACAGGTGCCTGGGCACAGGGTCCCAGGGAGGCCAGAAACGAGCGGTGAGGACACAGGAACTGGCACGCAGGCTGGGTCAGGACTGGACTGGGATCGCACAGCAAGACCCGGCGAGGTCCCAGGAATCACCTCACAGGGTCTCGCAGGCTCTCGAGGGAGTCCCTGTCCCGAGGGGCGGCACCCTGAGCACATGCTGTGCCCGCCCAGTTTCTACTTGAGGTCCTTCTCTGGCCCCTGCTCTATATTCTGCACTGCCCACCTCCTCAGCTTCCCTGCCCTGGAGGCACTGGGGCGAAGGCAGGGCGGGTGATGCGGGAGAAACGAACCCTGGCCCGGGTAAGCCTCCAGCCCCCCCCACCACCGACAGCTGAGGACACAGGTTCAGAGCAGGCCTGCGACTGTCCCCTTGCATGTCCAGCTCGAGAGCGTCACGTACAGGGACTCTGAAGCCCAGCAAGGGTCCATGCTGTGGGGCGCACACCTCTCCTCCTGCACCTCTCCTCCTTCAAGTTCCATCTGTAGCCTGCTTTGGCCACGGGAACTTGGTAGACATGACATGGGGCTGGGCACGCTGCCCACACTACTGCCACACAGAGCAGGACCTGAACCTGGTCTACACCTGGCACTAAGCTAAGATCAGCAGACTCTGCCGGCGGAAGTTCCTCAGCCCAAAGCAGCTGCTCAGTTAACCCAGGGACTTGGGAATGCGCGGTCCAGGGCGAGGACCATGAGCCATGGGATTTGGGAGTTACTTGTTACACAGCATGTTCCAGGCATTAGCTGCCTGGTAAGAGATGACTCCAAGCTTACCAGGAAAGTTCCTGGGCCACACAGAAGTGTGGCCAGGAGCAGGACTGTCCGGGGGCCTCCGGGAGGAAGCACTGAGCTCGCCCTGCTGCCCCACCCCACCCCCCCACTGCAGCCCCTGCCCACGCTCGGCACTCACCTGAGTCTGAGGCTGCGGGGCTCACCAGGCTGAGCAGCTCCCGCTCCTTCTCATAGTCCCCTTTGCAGAGCAGCTGCCCCTCCTTCAGGACAAACTCATCGCCCTTCTGAAGCTGCCGCTCGCAGACACAGCAGCAGAAGCAGCTCAGGTGGTATACGCTCTTCTGGGCCCGCATAACAAACTCGTTGGGGGCGATGGCCTCAAAGCAGCCCCCGCATTTGACAGCAAACAGCCTGGCAGCAGGGAGAGAGAGGGGGACAGCGCTGTGAGTGGGGTCTGGGGTGGCCCGCGCTGCCCATGGGTCAGCAGTGCAAGGGCCTTCCAGGCCTGGGTAGGGATGCCTGCCCTGCAGTGGACTCGAATCCGGGTTACTCAGTCTCTTCCCGGTCACTCTGATCAGCAGCAATCCTGGGCGGCCTATGAAAGACCTAAAACTGAAAGCAGGTCTCTGGGGTTTCGTCTTAAGCTGCCTCCCACACGACAGTGCCATGTCACGGTTCTGGGACAAGCACTCACGTTCCCGAAAGCCATCTCTGGGGTCCGTCCTTTGCAGCATTTGTTCTACTATTTCCAAAATAGAGACTTGTTTTCCTTCCTAAGGTGAGACCACAACGGTGGGGGTGGGTTCTCTGAAAACATTCTCTCTGTCCCCACATGCAAGAGGAGTGGGTGGACGTGGAAAGGTCAGGTAGTGTGAGGACAAAATGGCCACTGTGAGTGTGAGACACTGCAGGTCACTCTGCGTCACCAACAGAACCAGGTGGCTCCAGGGGCAGCAGTTTGCTCCAACAGCAAGCCCCCTCGGCAGGGGCTCAGCGCGTGTCTCCCTGCAGCCAGGCCAACTCCACAGTGGCCTGAGCGTGGCCAGCCCCCTCCAGGTGCCCCCATGTTCACTCAGCCGCGGCCCTTCCCAGCCGCCCCTTCATTCACTCAGAGGCCTCCGCTGTGCACCCTGCGCACGCCACACACTCTGCCCAACAGGAGGGGAGGGAAAGAGCTAGCACCGGCGGCAGGCACGCAGAGGGCAGTAAGTGTCCAGTGTCTGCGACACGCCGGGCACAGGCAGGCACAGACGAACCCCCCGAGGAGAACCAGTGAACACAGTGTCAGTGAGCCCCGTCCCTGGGGACGTGTCTTCAGGAAACAACACGAGAACAGGACAAAGCAATGCTCCGTGAACACAAAATAGGCTGACATCGAGCCATTGAACGTTGACAGGTCAGAACGTGCGGTCCCTTCCCAACCACGGAACCACACCAGCTAGGGCCCAAGGCCTCGCTGTGCGTGGTCTTTATCCTGGAAGCTTCCTGGAAGAGCAGAAGACTTGCCTCCAGGGAAGAGGACGCGAAGGAAGCAGGTCCAGAGTGGCAGGAGACAGGGACACCACCCAACGCTCCGAGTGAAGGAAGCAGGACTCGAAGGGAGTAGAGCCCGCTGCCGCAGTCACGCTGGGGACAGCTCCCAGGATGGGACAGTCTGCCGTCCTACCTCAGACAGGAGCCTGAGTCACCACCCCCGTCTGTCTGCCCTGGCCACAGGGACGCCTCAGGAACACCTGTCCTGATGCGCCTCCCACTGCCTCTCAGCTCTAGAGGGGGGCTGGCGGCCACACATGGGTGACCACGCATCAGGTGCACAATGCCCCAAACCAGAGCTCCAGGCCCCAGCACCCCCCAGCTGCAGGGCTTCCTCTGCATCTGACCCTCCAGTGCTCAGCCAGGCTACCCCTTCATCCCTGGCCCCAAGTCCCCGGTCACCCTTGCCAACCTGAGCCACCTCATCCATGCTTTTCCAGCAGCTGGCCAAAGCCCTTTGTCCCAAGCCACGCTCCTCCTCCCTCCCCTGGAATGGGCTGCCTGGAGGCCACGGTGCCCAGGGGGCCGCCCACTGCGGAATCCCCTGAGCAGGTAACAGCAGCTGGGCTGGTCTTCGCTCCCAGTCGGCTGACCTCCCGCTCTTCCCTTTTAATTTACCCCACTCCACACACGCCCCCAAGTTGAAGGAGCTCAGCAAAGAAAGCCCACCATGTTGACCCAGGAAGGCCGCAGGAAGGCACGGGGGCTGCCTGCCCAGGTCCTGCTGGGGTCCCCTGGGGATTACGACCTGAAGGGGCCAGCACTCAGTTCCTGCGTGGCCTCTGGGGGTTCTGATTCTGATCCAGGTCAGCCTCCTCACTGCCTGGGCACCCTCACCACCGGGGAGTGCTGGAGGCACACTGTCCCCTGCCCGTGTGCCAGATGTGTGCACAGCTGTACCCGTGCCCTGTGGTCCCAGCTGCTGGATGCACAGCTCCCACCCCTTGTTTTCTCTCAGGCTCAGACTAGCCAGGAGAAGGATTTGTTTAAAAGTCCAGGTCATAATTAAAATACAGCCTGTCTCCTCTCGTGTCTTGGATGTGTCCCTGTGGTCACCTCCCCTCTGAATGCTAATGAGACCTGGCCATGGGCTCTGAGCCTGGCCGGCGGCTGGCCCAGGGCCCCCAGCCTCTCCAGGCAGGCATGGCCATGCCCGCTTCCCCTAATCTCCTCCCCTGAAAGGTCTCGGGTGACCCCGCATCTCACTCCCTCACCTTCATCTTCCCAAGGAAAAATGGCTGTGCCCATTTCAGAGACCCAGCCTCAGGGCCACCCTTCCTGGACTGGTCATCCCGGTGGGACGCTGCAGGACAGAGGCGGCTGCCCCTGTCGTCGGAGCCCTCACGCTCTGCAGGCAGCAGGCTGGAAGGGAGTGGCCTGGGTGGGTGTTTGGGGAGTGTGGGGAGAAGCTGCTGGAAGGGCGCCCGGCACCTCCGTCTCCTCCCTCCCTCCCCTCCTCCCCGCCCTCCTGCCCTTGCCCACAGGCTCCTTCAGGCAGGAGGCAGAGGCCCCCCGCCTCTTCTGGTACAGCCACGGTCCTGGCCACAGGCCCTCCACGGCCACCGCTGGCTGAGCACCCCACTCCTCCCTGGCCGTGCGCCCTCCCCACCCCTCAAGGCCGTGGTGACGCCCATCCCAGACCAGTAAGGACCCAGGAGGAAGTGGGAGGTGGGCCTGGGCAGGTAGGTTAGCCGCTGACCCCGCCTCTGTCTTTTGACCCCCTGGTTCTCCTTTTTGCTCCTAAGCAGTTCTCGGTGCTTGAGTTGTCCAGCGCCCGTCCTGGAGACGGTCCTCCTCAGGGGCAGAGGCCCTGGTGTCCAGGACCCTGGCTCTGGCATGACCTCAGGGCACAGCGCCCTGCTCCTTAGACAAGCCAAGGCCTCCGTCCTCGACCGCCAAGGGGCAAGGTCACCCAGGGAAGCTGTATTCCTTGTAACAGCCCTCCCCCCTTGCCTTCGCAGGTGCTACAGGGAAAGGCAAAGACCAAGAGGAAAAGCCACTGACCAGGGAGGGAACAGAGGAGGTGGAGCAGGGTGGGCTCAAAACAGCCTTTCCTGGGCCTCGGGCACCAGGGATGGAACTCAGGGGCACTCAGCCAGTGAGCACATCCTCACACCAAGTTTGTGTTTTATTTAAAGACTGGGTCTCACTGAGTTGCTTTGCTGAGGCTGGCTTTGAACTTGTGATCCTCCTGCCTCAGCCTCCCAAGCTGCTGGGGTTACAGGCGTGCTATCATCCATTTTTAATAAGCAGTGCTGCCCAAGGTAGACTGTCCAGGAGTTCAGGGACGAGCAGAAGTGACCCTATTCCCAGCCCAGGAGGGACTATCCAGGAGTTCAGGGATGATCAGGAGAATCCCTGTCCCCAGCCCTGGGCAGACTGTCCAGGAGTGTAGGGACTCCAGGCCTGACAGGTAAAGGTGACAGCAAGAGCTGCCAGGCCTGAGTTCTGGGCTCAGGGTAGGGTGTGCATGCGCCCCATCACCCGGCTAACTGTGACGGCTGACCCCAGGTGTCGTCCTGACAGCACTCAGGGACACGCAGGAGCTCTGTGGGGAGAAGGCAGTTTGAGGCGAGGACTAAGGAAGGTTGCCGGTCCGTCGTGGGCACCATCGGCCTGGGCTGGGCTTCCCCCTCCAGCTCCCCGGGGCTGCGGCCTCAGGCTGAGTGTGCTGCTATGGCTCAGGATGGCATATCATGGGAGCCCTGTGACCTCAGGAGCCAGGTCCCCTGTGAAGTACCCTCTCGGTTATCTGGCTCTGCGCTCTTGTTCTGTTTCTCTGCAGAAGCCTGGCTAATGTGCCCAGGGAAGAGTTCTGCAGGGTGTGCCGAATGCCCTCCTGTCTCCCATCAAAGGGAAACCAAGAGGTGAACTGAGGCTGGCTTCCCCTCCGTGTCAGTACACTGCCATGTCACTCATGAGTGGCCATGGCTTCCTCCAGTCTCCTACCCCCTGACCCAACTCCCACAAGCCCCATTCTCTTCCCTGCCCTCCTGGCTGCTGCCCACTGCCCCGAGTAGGAACAGCACAGATGAAGCAGCCTCCTGCACCTCAGAGCTGTCCCAGGGCAAGGCTTCAGGCCCCCGGGGGATGACAAGAACAAGAGGGGTGCTCCAGAACTCCTGACCCCAGGCCGTGTCTGGAGAGGCCAGGGTGGTCATTAACCTTGACCCAAGTCCTGCAGACTTCAAGGGAGATTCCTGAGGCCTCCACACCACACCATCAGTGGAAGGAGCCGTGTACTACGCTGTCCCCCTTCCAAATGATAAATCAGAGCCATCTTTGCCCCGGGCAGTAGCTATTGCAGATCAGGCCCCATTTCCACACTGAGACTCATCCATCAGGTGTGAGGAGCCTTGGTTAGGAAGCAGAGGGTCTGGGCTCGGCTTCCCCCCCTCTCCACCAGGGGGCAGCATGGCGACACTCGCCAAGGGCCATGTTGACTTGGTAACTGAGGCCATCCTCGAAAAGACAGGGACTGGCCAGGAGCCAGAGATGTCTGCAGGCAAGTCTGCTGCGGGGAGCCTGGGAGAGCATGTGGCTGAACTGAAGGAGAGACAGTGGGAGAAGAGCTTTCAAAGGCACTGGGAAGCGCGAGGTGGCTTGTGGCCTGAGCAGCGGCACATGAGCAGCCTTGTCAGCTGGCTGCAAGCTGTCCTTGAGGCTGGGCCAGCAGGCCACAAAGAGCACTGAGCACCGCGCGGCGGTGGGAAAGTCTGCAGGCACAATAGCAGTGGCAGGGTCTTCTGCAGGAGACAGTCGCGAGGCTCACAGTGGAGAGAAATGGAGAACAATACCAGGCCAGCGGGGCCAGGCAGAGCCCCTGCCCCTCGCGGCTCTAGGGGAGCGTGGGGAGGCCCGCACAATGGGCTGGCGGAGCTCAGAGCGGGCTGCGAGGGTGATGTCTGCACGCCCCAGAGGCGCCGGGAGGCCTCATCAGGAACACAGGGCTCCTCGCCTGTCACAATGCCACTGCCGATGGGTGGTCACCCTGCAATGGTGGGCAGAGTTCTTGTTCTCACAGAGCCTCTGTCCCCGTCGGGAAGACAGGGTGGAAAGCCTCGGCTTCTTAAGTGTCGTGGATTCAAGTCTCAGCTTTGCTGTAAGCCCCTGAGGGAGTTGCAGACTCGTCGGGAGTCTCGGCTCCTCTGCCTGCAATATGCCGTCCCCCATCTCAGGAGACACTTAGGAGACTAAATGACGTGCTTGAAGGACCCCGTACACGAGCTGCCCTCCGTCGGTAGCTTCGCCCCTGCACTGAGGCCAACGTACACGCCTGCCCATGAGAATACCTGAGACACTTCCAGGCAGCCCGCTGGCCTGCACGGAGCTCGGTGGCCTCAGGCCCTGGGCTTCCTCACCAAGAAACACTAGGTCAGACGCCAACCAGCCACCGCACGGCACTGGGAAGAGGTCAGCAAACACGAAGGCTGAGCACTTGAGAGGCAGCCATGGCCCTGGCCTTCCCTGGGCCACGGCAAATATTGACCCACCGCCTGCTGCTGAGCGACGCCCGTGGCCACCGCCTGGTGGCCAGCATATGCTCAGGACGTCGGGGCGCGGGGGCTGGCCTTGCAGGCCAACAGCTGCTCCTTCACTCACAGACACCATCGGGCAGATATTTGGAACAGAACCTTCCCTACATCATTCAGTGCTCACGTGTCGGCTTCCTTCCCAGGCTGCTGACCACGTGCGGACCTGCATCGGGACCCCCACCTGTCCCCAAGACATCCGTCACCTTGTCCCTCATCTTGGAAATGGAAACCCAGGCCCCCAAAGAGCTGTGGCCTGGACACAAAGAGAGCCAAGACTGTTGCGGGACCAGCCAGGCCTGAGGCTCAGCCAGTGGTGGAAATAAAGAGGCCAAAACACCAGCAGAGAGTGGACACAGGGGGACAGTGAGTGTCTCCTCCTGGCAGCTGACTTTCCATCTGCTTCACCACCACCCGGGAGGCCGTCTCCAACCAGGCTGGATCCCAGAGCTGGGGCCATGTGGCACGACCTACGTGGCTGTGTCCTGGGTGTCACAGACACACAAGCACAGCAGGAGACAGAAAAGAGACACAGGACAGCACACGCCCAGGGAGCTATCGCTTGGTCTCCTCCAGGAATGCCACTGTCCCTTCCCTATCCTCGCGGCCTCCTGGGACTCTCCCAACCATCCCCAGCAAACACGGCGCAGGATGCGGTATTCTTAGCTGATACTCTGGGCACAGATCCCCATTGTTCCTCCATTTTTGGCTGGGCCGCACGGCTCGTGGCCAACGCAATGGACACTCCTACAAAGAACGCGTGTTTCCTGGCTGCGCGGGTGCACGTGTGAGCGCATGCGTGACAACAGCAAGGACAAGGGCGTCACGGGTGGGGACGATTCTAGGACCCCAACAGGGCGGCTCTGCACGCTCCGTGCGTGCTGCTCGTTTTGGTGACTCACTTCATTCATGAGCACCGTTGCACCATAGTGAACACGAAAAGCAAGGACTGCCCGTAGCAGCTGCTGACACCAGCATAACAGCGTGGGGACAGGTGGGCGGAGACCAGAGAGCACATTCCCGGCATGCTCGGTGCCCTGGCATCTCCACCTGGCGCTGCCTGCTGTGGGAAACCTGCTCTCCAGGACCACCCGCCTTCCAGGGGAGGCAGAGAAGACGTCCACTGACGTCCAGGAAGGAAGCCCACCAGGGCCCCGAAGGGCTCTGCCTTCCCAGCTGCAGAGAGGAACCCAGAGAGCTCCCCAGCAGGACTGCCTCCTGCAGACCACCACAGCCTCCATGTCGCTCAGGGCCAAGCTGAGCCTTCCCCAGGATCTGACATGGCCGTCGCTGGGCCTCGGCCCCTTGATGGGTTTCCTCCTACCTCACTGGCCCCTCTGGGTGGTCTCCTTGTAGCTCCTCTTCGTCTTGGTCTTCTTCCCTCACTGAGTGCCACCCTTGGTGATCTCACTACAAGCCAAGGCTGACTTTCCGGCCGCCTGCTCACTCTCCCGAGCCTGCCTCATAGCCCACCTAGCTACAGGTATCTCCACCCGGATTTCTTTCCTGACAGTTAACTCCTGTTATTTTACTTGTGCATATTTACAGGGTGCAGACCGTGCAACCATCAAACCAGGGAGCTTAGCATTTCTGATTCCTTTGAAAACACTTCTAAAATTGTTTGATCGACACATAATAACATACACATCTATGGGGTACAGTGTGGCGGTTTACAATCTAACTATTCAAAACCCAAAGTAGACACATAGGATCCCTGGTTTTCCAACCCACCTGACCCTAGCTAGATCTGCTCCAACCACAGCCCCTCTCCTCTGTGGAGGACACCAGCATCTCTCCTGCTGCTCAGGACCCAGCCTCTCCAATCCCAGAGTCACCCCGACTCCCGGCCACACCCCACACCCAGTCAGCCAGCAAGCCCCCACTTGGCCTTCCCAGCACACCCAGAGCTCCCACAAGGCCCTCGCTGTGGCCCAGCAGCCTCAGGGAGAGCCGTCTGCTTCCTCTTGTACCTGCCCCGTGGCCTCCCACACAGCAGCCAGGGTGAGCCCACCAAGAGCTAAACCAGACCATGCCACCCACCTCGACTCCCCATCTTGCAGGTGAGGAACAGAGACCCTGCAGGTCCAGGTCCAGGAACTGGCTCCACCCAGCTAGTAACCAGAGAGGCCAGGATTGGGCTGGGCAATCAAAGCTGCCCTATGTCACTGTGCAGCCTAGCTCTGATAGACACCCCAGTCAAAGGGTAGGATGGGGCTTTGTAAGTTGGAGGTCCTATGGGACTACAGTGTCACACTACGGCCATTGTCAGCCCACGCTCTCGAGAGGCAGAGCTGAACGGATGAGGCCATCCACTGCATGGAGATGCTTTACCAGGGAAGACAGGCCGGAGGAGCCTCCTCTCCATGAAGGAGAGCCCCCTGGAGATCCAAGACCTGGGCTGGATCCCCCACAGGAGAGCATCAGCCTGGAGAGTCTGCTGAGATGAGCACAGGGGGCTGGACGAGTGGGGAAACCAGGGGGTGGTGGCAGGTGTGCAGAGCCAGTGGCACCCCCATGCCAACCGAAAACCTGGGATCTAATTTCCATTCAGGAGGCCTTTCCTACGCTCCTCTCCCTGCCCAGCTCTATTCAGAGGGTTAGAGAACAGGGACGCACGGGAGCTGCAGACACAAGGACCCCTGTGAGACGGGTTCCGTGTGCACAGACGGAGCAAGCGGCACACAGGCTGGCCAGCTCCTGCACACGCCACACGCTCCCTGGATGGGGGGCTGGGGGCTGCAGAGTGTGCTACAGCCAGAAGCTTCCAGACCTCCCACCAAGGAAATGAACAGTGGCAGGCTGGGGTGTCCCTTGGGGTGTCCCAAGCCAGAGGAAGTCTGAAGGGAGCAGAGCTTTGGAGGACCTCTGTGTTCTGCGTAGGGCAATGAGCTCTCAGAACCCCACGGTGGGACGGAGGGAGCCCAGGTCAGCCACACCCCAGCCTCTCCAGACTTTCAGATTCCAGGTCACAACTCTGAGAACAACTAGGAAGTTGAAGATCAGTCCTCCCAAGTCAAAACTTGGAGAAATGCTCCAGGAGAGTCGCCTGCACCCTCACGGGATTCTGCGACCGCCCAGCACCAGGCGGGAGGCAGAGGAGCAGAGCAGCAGGAGCTCCGGGAGTGCCACTCCAGCGTTCCCAGACGGCAGGGCCAGACCTCTGGGAGTCTGTTTCCAGGTCCTGCCATAGAGGTACTGCCTTAGTCCTTAAAGGTCCTCCTGGCTGCTGTGTGGAAGACGCTGACCCCAAAGCCAGGAAGAGGGGACCTCCCTAGCATGCACACCCCCACTCAAGCAAAGGGGCCGTTTTAGTCAGCTTTTATGCTGTTGTGACTAAAAGACCCGACAAGAAAATTCCGGAGAAGAAGAAAGCTTATCTGGGGGCTCAGGGTTTCAGAGGCTCAGTCCACAGACGCAGGTTCCTTCCCCGGGGCTCCAGGTGAGGCAGGACATGATGGCAGAGGGAAGCAGCTCGCGTGGTGATCAGGAAGCAGAGAGAGACTCCACTCACCAGATACAAAGTACAGACCCCAAAGGGGTACACCACCTCCTCCCGCCACACCCCACCTGCCTTCAGTTACCCCCAGTAACACCCTCAGGGGGTCAATGCACTGATTTGGTGGATGCTCTCGTAACCAGTCATTTCACCCCCAAGCCTTCCGGCACTGTCTCACATGTGAGCTTTTGGGGGACACCTCACATCCAGGCCATGAGAGGGACTTCATAGGACTTCATACCTAAAACAAATACTGCTCATGCTATGGGTGTCAAGGCCCTGGGCCAGGTCCTAGGAAGGTAAGTGTGAACAGACCAGGCAAACTCCCTGCCCTCGGAGTTCACATTCAATTAGAAACCTACAGATACCAGATAAAACGTGGGATGATCACAGTGGACACACAGAGGCACAGAGGATGACCGGAAGTGCCAGGGGACCTAAGGTTCTCAGGGAAGAGCTGATTTCTGAGCCAAGACCTGAAGGAGCTGGTAAGGGAGAGTCAGTATCGAGGGAAGAGCTGGCACAGAGAACAGGTGCACAGGCCCCAAGGTTGCTGTACACCTGCCCGCAGAGAGCAGCGGAGCCCGTGGGGCAGGGGAGCCTGTGGGGCAGGGGAGCCCCCAGGGCAGGGGAGCCGTGCCAGGGCTGGAATCAGAGAAACCTGCAGACCAGAGAGGACTTGCACCATGGGCAAGGACTTCACTTTCCCCTGGAAAGTCCTTCTGTCCTTTGAACGTGCGAAGAGGGAAGTGCAGTGGAGGAGCAGGAAGTGAGTGCTCCCAGAAACAGGAGCGACCACCAGGCCAGGTTGGGGCAGGAGGGGCACTGAGCCCAGACTCAGGGTGGCCCGGGACAGCAGGGCGGGCAGGCACCAGGACAGGAAGCCTCTCCCAAGAGTGCTACTACAGGGAGATGGGGCCAGCGAGGAGGGTCTAGGGCCAAGGGTCAGAGCAGATCCAGGAGGCCGGCCCTGGAATGTTTGGTGTGAGGGAAACTTCAGGGTGGAGGAGGGAGGGTAGAGCGAGGTAGGTTGGGAACGGGCACCTATGCTGAGCGCCTGGCCTTGCTTAGGGCAAGGGAAGCCTCCTGCCTGCTGAGGGAAATGTGGCCACTCCGTGGAGAGCGGTGCGGTCTGGGCCACTCTGGACGGCCTGATCTGACCACGGGAGCCCAGCTGCAGCTGACATCTGGCTGTAATTCCCAGGGTGTCTGGCTTTGCCAGGTCTCCCCTCCTGTGGAATGTCCGTGGAGGGGACTGAAGCCCCATCAGGGTGGGGCTCAGGAGGGAGCAGAGTGTCTGGTAAGCTGAGCCCTGAGCTGAGCCACACACCCGCGGCCGGGGCCTGGGGCAGGTGCTGGAGGTGGTGGGACTAACCTGCATGGTCGCTGGGAAACCATCCCCACACCAACTGCCAGTGCACACAGGCAGTAAAGGAGTCCGTGCGTGTCCACATGCACTTTATGCTCCTGGAGGGGAGCCCTGGTATGGTGCAAGGGACACCAAAAGGTCTGGGTTTGAGTCCCCCTCTCTCACTTATTAGCTGTGTGGCCTTAGCTGAGCTATTGAACCCCTCTGAGCTGAGACTCTTCGACTGTAAAAAGGGATGTGATATCCAGAGCACCAGTCACCCTCTGCAAGTGAGCAGGTAGCTCTCGAGTTGCAAAGCAGCCCATGCTACCTAGATGACCAGGTCTAGCTGTCTAGAATTGCTTCAGTTTCATGAAACATTCTGGAGCCACTGCGAAGATCATGAGAAGGGTCACATACAGCCCCCAGGAGGGGCTGGCCTTTCTGTAACTACACCCTGGACAAAAGCCAAGGACCAGGTCAGAGTGAAGCCCCAAGGCCAGGCTTGTGGTCTCCTCCAGAGACCATGCACTGTCATCCCCGCTGAGCCGCCCAAGGCTGCCAAGAGCTGCCCAGATGAGGGTTTCTGGTTGCAGCCCCTACGACCCTCCCCTCCCCCAGCTCCAGTCCCTGGGAGCCCCTGAGACAAAGGAGGGTGAGATGAGTGAAGATTCCACGTGAGGACGGCCTGGAGGGTGTGGTCACCTCAGAGCATGGGTGCTCTGGAACACCCTGCTGAGAGCCAGCTTCCCTTCCCTGCCGCTCACCAGGACCTGCTGCCATCCTCACCATGGACATGGCCGCCAGAGCCCAGCAAACTCACAAGACAACTGTGAGCACTGCCTGGGTCTCAGCTCCGCTGGACAACTCCCCAGTAGCCCTCCAGGTCCCTGTCCAGCAGGCCCTCCTGTGATGGCAGAGACTTCTGCTCTCTGTACTGTCCAGTACGAGGGTCACAAGCCAGGTCCACGGGCCTCCGAGGAAGGCGCACGGGGGCAAAGGCAGAAGCAGGGAAGCACAGAGCCCACCCTACTCCCGCCTCCTGTCCTCGCCCCAAGGTCAGCACAAGCCCTGCAACCCCTAGGCTGTCACCTGGGCCTACACAGCGCTCCCTGTGGCTCCGGTGGGCACACGACGAGGGTGACCAGAGCCGGGGAAGTCAGAGGAGGCTGGGAAACTCCCTGATGGGGCGAGGCAGGAGGTGCTGCCCAGGAAGGGCCAAGTCCAAGGACAGCCTCAAGTCGCAAGCACCCAGCAGGCTGCAGAGAGGAAGGGCCAGGCCAGGGAGACCCAGGGAGCCCGAAGTCAGGGGTGCGGAGCTGCCATGGCAGGGGCAGAGGAGTGAAACCAGCACCACGCCTCCTGCAGCAGAGCAGGGTCTGGAGTGAAGCCCACTGCAGCCTCCGTTTTACAGACACGAGGAGTCTGGGCACTTTCTGGGCAGGGGACAGGGTGAGGAAAGCACTCTGCTGGTCCAGGGCTCCTGGGCCAGCACACGGACAGAGTGAAGGGCTTGGGAGGGCACCCCCTCCTTCTGCTCTACAGGAGCAGACCCAGGTGGTCAGCACACAGGCTGGAGCTGCCTGCAGCCCCCAGTGGTCATGCCCACCCTGCAGGAGGGCCTGGCTTTGCAGGAGCAACGTGCCCCACCCAGGATGGGCCCTGCTGGTCTGAGGCCTTCTCTTCCCACTGTGCCCTGGGGTGGATGAGTGGCCCTGTTACAGCCAAAAGGACAGGAGCAAGGTCTGCCAGAGGCTTTTCAAGGTACATTTTCCTCCATGCAGATGAAGCAAAGGGTGGAGAGCCACACAGGGCCAGCCTTCCTCCCCACCTTGGGCCTGGCAGTGAGAAGGGGAGGCCAACCCACAGGCACTGGACATTCTGGACGAGGACCCAAGGCCCTGAGGACAGGAGGGGGAGTGGGAAGAGGCCAGGCCCCGACACTGCTGCAGGGCTAACCCAGTCAGCAGCACGCACCTCCAGACCAGGCTGCGGGGACGCGTGGCAGCCTGAGCCCTTGCAGCCCAACACCTGCCAACCCACAGAGTGACCAATGAGTCCTGCAACAGGGCCTGTCAAGGCATGTGCACCCTGAAGGACATCCCTCTGTTGAAGGCACAGTGTCACCAAGACAGAGGAGCAAGGCCACCACCGTCAGAGACGTCTGTCCCATATCAGAAGCCAAAGAACAATGCTGTCCCCTTGCAGCTGGGCAGGGGCAAACATCGGCTGGAAGAGTCTGTGCCAAGCAGAGAGAGGGCTCGGGGCCAGCTGAGCCCTGCACAGCCATTCAGCTGCCCAAGAGCCTCAGCGTTCCCTCCTGGCCAGACTGGGCAAGGCAGCAGGTACTCCCCCAGCCACATGCCCACTGCCCACCATGCTTTACAGACACAAGAGCACATCCCACCCATGTCGAGGTCAACTGCAAACACTTGCTGCTGCAGAGAGCTCCATGTGTCCAGAGACCCAGAGACCCAGTCACATGGGTGACTGAAGCATCAGCCATGGTCATTCAGTCCTTGAGAGCAGCAGGGCCTCACGAGGGTGGCACCTGTACCATGGGAGACACCCTCCTTCAGGGCTGCTCCCCCTGCCCTCCAGTCTGCTTCCTCTGGGCTCAAACCAGTGCACACTCCAGATGGGGCCCCTCCCTCAACACAGATAGCGGGATCACTACAGGGAAGCCGAGGACGGGTAGGCAGGAGGGGTGGACTGCAGAGGAACTCAGCAGCCGCCGGGCCCAGGGCCCTGGCGGGTGTGCTGGGCTCTGCACAGGGCCTCTGAGTCACAGTCACTGATGATGTGGTTTAGGAGAGGCCATGAGGATGGAGCTGGGGCTGGAGGGCCCTCAGCTCGATGCACCTGGGGAAGTCCTCAGGCAGCGTGGACAGCTGGGAGGAAGGAGGCCTAGACTGCCTGGAACATGCTCCACGGGTCACGGAGGGACACTATGAGCGCATCCCTGCAGCATGAGGCGGAAACAGGACCGCACCACATTCCAGGCGTCCCAGGAGAAGCACCTCCTGGACTGAATCCGCAATGACCGGCTGCTGGTGCGAGCTGGGAGCACTTGAGCCTGTGCCGGGGCCAGGAGGGGGCAGCTCCTCAGTGAGTCCAAAGGCAGAGTGTCCAGCTGACAGACCTCCCCAAGGAAGAATGGGTGAAGCCAGCCTGGTCCCTTGGAGGCCCTGCCATGTCTAGTGACCATCCCCCCACCCCCAGGCCTTTTCAAAGGTGAGCAGCGAGTGGCTGGACAGAGCTTGCCTGGCCATCTTCCTGGGGGACCAACACCAGAGTGGGCACCTCTGAGAGCAAGTCCCACAACACCCGCTCCGTCCACGCAGAACAATTCATGTCGCCATTCAAATGCAGAGTCTACGTGAAGGGAGAAAAAAGGTCAGAAAGGTCAAATCAAGCAGTCAGGGGTGTCTGCATGTCTACCGAGGCGACCCCACGCTCTTGCCTGGCTCCTGGACACAGGGTGCTGACCTAAGTCTCCTGTTTGTCTTCTGATCTGAGTGTCACCCCAACACCTTGCTGCATAATATCTTACTCATGACAACAAACGTGTACCAGCCACTGAATGAAGGCACCTCATGCTACCTACAGGTCTCCCCAAATGCACACTGACCCTTTTCAAGACAAGCCACTGGAGGCCAGAGCATCACTGAGAAAGGCCAAGTGCCACCCAGGAGTTGGAAAGGGCTCAGGGGGTACAGAGGAAGTCGGGGGCGTCCAGCCGCGGTCAGGGGCTGCCGGAGCACAGGCACACCCCGAGACCCACAGAAGCGGTGCCATGAGGGCTGGAGGCGGGGCAGCCAGCCTGGAGCTCCCCTGACGCGTGCCAAGTGCCTCGACAGCACGGGCCGGGCATGGTGTCCCACTTTACAGAGAGGCACCCACAGACTCTGCTCCACTGATGTGTTGTCCCCGGGTCCTCGCGGGTGCAGCCACCTGCCAGGGTCCCTGGAACAACCTCTCTGCTCTCCTCCTTTCAGATCCGACCGTGGCCCCACCCTCAGCCCTCTACACAGGTGCGTGTGCGAGGGGACTTCACCTCCTGCTCCGGGTCACGCCTCGGTGTTTGCTGATAACGGTTCACCTCTCACACCCCCACTGTCTCTGGAAGAACAGCGTTCATCTCCACAGCACAGGGCCTCGTGTACAGTCGGCGGTTAATAAAAGTGGGTCAGAGTGAATGACTTCCGACTGAACTAATTTGGGGTTTGAGTTGTGGGCAGGGAGGCCCAGGAGCTGAGCAGGACCACACTGCCCTTGGCTATCCACCTCCACAGGGCTGGGCTCCAGGGAGGAACAGTCACTGCAGAAACCAGAGGTGGGTGGCAGCAGGGCTGATGGATGGCCACCACCTCATAAAGAGCTGTGGGACACAGTCCCCCAACAGCCTCAGGGCCGCTGGGTCCCTTGGAGCTTTATGGCCCTGTTACCAGGGCGGTCAGACGTAACACGGTGGAGGAGCCCTGGGGAACCCGTTCACAGGCACCAGTGAGCCCACATGCCCCCTTCTGTAGGCGGAGGTGGAAGCTCTCCCAAGGCACTGGGGCGATTAACTACAACAAGGTACTGCCCAGACATGCCTACGAAGCCAGGTGGGGGGCGGGGGCCAGCACTGCAGGGATGCCCAGTGCCTGGCCCGCCTGGGGGACCGGAGCTCCAGCACCCGCTTGACTGGGGGAATGTGGGTCTTCTGCACCCGCCTGATTCAGTGGAGTGTGGGTCTTTGCACCCACCTGATTCAGGGGATTGTGGGTCTATGTACCCCCCTGATTCAGGGGAATGTGGGTCCTTTGGTCTGTTTCGGCTTTCCACTTCAGCACCGGGTTCCAGGAGCTCGGGTTAATGATGGAAGGAACCCCACGGTTTCCAATAAAGGAGGCCGCCCCGCCCGTTGACCCAGCTCAGCCAGCCAGACTGACAGCTGAGATTACCGCTGCAGAGCATCGGAACGCAGGACTCCCGGCAGGCAGCACCTGCAGCCCCAGCACTGGGTCGGCCTCTGCCAGGCCAGCGCTTTGCTCCTGGGTCCCTCCAGCCACTCTGGACATTGCTGGTCAGTACCGTGATGGCAGTTACTCATTAGCAAGCGTGGATAACAGCCCCAATAAGCAGCAGTCTGGGCCTCACAGGAGACAGTGTGACCGATCATTCCCATTTGTGAGAACACCCCAATAAAAATGTCAAAGGTGTCACACTGAGTCTGCCGGGGTAACAGGGTGACTTCCAGGTAACTCGTATCCTTCCTTCCTGAATTCCTGGGCAGGTCCCTTCCACCACACTCTGTCACAGGCCCTGGCGTCCAGCAACTCCACAGCCCCCCCTCTCTCGACAGAGCAAATCCAGACACAAACACTGAGAAATCCCCCTCCAGGGAAGGAAGAGCCGCTACATGGGCAGCTGGGTCAGGCCTGGGCAGGGAGCAAGTGCGGGGACACACACAGCGTCCAGCAGAGACACGGGGCCTCTGGTCTCGGAGCACGCACAGCGTGGGTGCATGGGTGCCTCTGTCCTCCTGGGATTGGAACACCAGCCAACTCAGAACAGAGCAACCGGTGCCAGGCAGCAGACAACCGCGGGTGTGTGGGAATGTCCCTGAGGCTTCACAGGGGGACGCCAGAGCGTGAGCAAAGGAATGCGTGCCCCAGAGAGGCGGCGGGCAGCGGGAAGAGGAGGGGGAGGCTGGAGACAGAGGCCCGGGAGAGGAAAATGGGCCCTGGCCTCAGGCCCGACAGCCCATCTCTGACTCTCCTTGCCAGACTTGACTCCCGTGCCAGGCATATTTTGGAAAGGCCTCCCTGCCTCTGCTGACTGACCAGACCCTCGAGGTCAAAAGAGCTCTTTAAACACACAAAGGTCCAGCCAGACAGCCATGCCCAAGAGGCAGCCACCTTCCCCCGTCACCCTCGCTGTCTTTGGAGAAGCCCTCACGGGTGTGCAGCTGCGGGTCCCGGGAAAGGTAAGCCTGTGTGACCCAGTGATTGACAGCAATGCCACTTCTCAGCCCTGTGGAGACGAACCCTGGTTCAGATGAATTCCTCAACTCTTCAGAGAGCCTGGGAAAAACACACGGAGCTGAGGAGGAGGGCAACGTTAATAGACCATGCTCGTGTACCGCCTGACAGAGGACAGAGGGTCTGCACAGGCATGCCACCCGCGGGACCTGATGTGGGTACGGTGGCTAGGAGAACTCCAGCTTAGAGGAG
This sequence comes from Callospermophilus lateralis, assembly GCF_048772815.1. Lineage (NCBI taxonomy): Eukaryota > Metazoa > Chordata > Mammalia > Rodentia > Sciuridae > Callospermophilus > Callospermophilus lateralis. The sequence continues at coordinate 108,902,087 of NC_135317.1, read as the reverse complement.
GAACATGCTTTGACAGCCAGAGAGGCAGAGGGAGGGACCCAACTGAGCCCCAGATTTGGGCTCTACCATCTGTCATGGCCCCATGCAAGGGCCACCCTGGCCGCCCCATAGTCACAAGCAACTGGCAGAGTGGATCCAATGGGCGTGGTGAGCTGCATACGGGTGCCAGCTCTGGAGACATCATTTCACCATGGCACAGGAATGGCGTGTGCCCGGGGCAGGCTCTGTGGCTACTGGCAAGAGGGGCCAGTGGGCAGGGAGGCTGGTGTGCTGGGGGTGGTGAATGGTGGACGGGATACAGGGCCAGCCAGGGTGGGAAGACGCTGGAGACAGGAGCCAGGGGTCAGAGGGGCTCCGTGGGTGGCATGTCCAGTCGATGAAGTTGTCTTGGCATCTGCCCACCCCCCCCAGCCACAGGGCTCACTACCAGGAGCAGCAGCTTTGCACGGGCATCTCTGCCAACTCCTCCCATGGGAAGGGGCATGGCAGGGCCAGGCAGGCGCCTGGGAGACTTCAGGAACCGCGAGCCGAGCATCCAGCCCTGTGATCTGTCAGTCGTGGTCTGCGCCGGTCTCACACGCCTCGCAGCGGGCAGATGGACGCAGGTTGGAGACTGACCCAGGTCCTCACTACCCCACGTGAGCCCCTGGAGCTCCTCACTGCCAGGAGACCCCGAGCCCTCCTCTTCCTACTGCTTTCTCCAGGCTCCAGGCTCCTGGACGCTCACTCCTTCCATCGTGGCCACAGGAAGTCGGCTCCTTCTTTGGAGTACACTAAACCCCTGACCCCCACAGCACCCGAAGTACCCCTCTGACCCCTGGCTCCTCTCTCCAGTGTCTTCCCACCCTGGCTGGCCCTGGGGCAGACACCCAGCCTCCTGCATTTTGCTGGATGATATAAATGAAGAAATAAAGTGGGACTCTCACCCAGGGGGTGGGAGGTAGGGCCTGTGGTTGGTCTGTGAACCCCCAGATTGTACGGCTTTGTGTGTGTTTGTGTATTTCTGGGAATAACTGCAGTTGCTGACAACGCTGACCAGGTGTGGAAGTCGCTGTGCTAAGGGCTTAACACATGATTACTAATCCAATCCTCACGCCTAGGAGACAACTGGCTTTGCCTCCACTTAAAGGTGAGGAAAGGGAGGTAGCGAGGGCTTGAAGGACTTGCCCGGGGCTGCCGAGCTAGTGAGCAGTGGAGCCGGACTTCCAACCCGGCCACCTGCGGCAGAGCACACAGCCTCACCCACGGGGCCTCTTCTGGGAGCCTCTTGCCAGGGACACCGCGTGCATGGCTCTGGCGTACTCCTGCAGGGTGAGGAGCTGTGCTGCACCCGCATGTGGGAGGCGCCCAAGCTGCTCTTGGAGGAGCCTGCTCACTGCCGACAGGTGCCCTCCTCTGCAGCTCTGTCCTCGATGGATCCTGTCACTTCTTCTTAGCACCTACACGATGCCAAGTGCTTCACCAAATGCTGCCTTTGTGTGCCAAAGGCGTCCCCTCTGCAGCCGGCTGTGCTTCCTCCCGTCTCCCTCCTGTCACCTGCAGCCTCTCTGAATCTCACTTGCTCCCTATACCCAGGGGCACACCACCGGCTTCCTGCCTGCCCCATGGTTTGAGTGGCAGTTGATGGGAGGTGGCAGGACTGTCTTCTCCTTCTGCTCGCTCGCTTCCCAGGGACAGGGATCCCAGGAGAGCAGCACAGCGCATGCCCAGTCTCACCCGAGAAGACTTGCCAGCCAGACAGTCGCTCAGACAGGTCCAAATTGAGGCATGGAGCATTTGCCCTGTACCTGGTGCTGAGGTCCCTGAGGGCTCAGAAGGCACAGGCAGGAGCCCCATTGTGGCCAGAGGCGGAGGCAGGATGCCTGCTAAACAAGACCCTGAGGGGACCTTGGCCCTGGATCCCAGATAAGAGCTATCTGGGCAGGCTCTGCTTGTGAGGGTCTTTTCTGGAATTCAGCTAGAGAGCGAGAATTAAACATCCTCTATCAGTTGATGTTTTCCTTTGTCCACAAGTTCTAGAATGGAATCAGGAGCCTTTTAATTTTGGGTTACAAACTCTCCCGATTGGTCCATGGAGGCGTTATCTTCTGACAGGGACTCCGCGGTTTGTGAGACATGAACAGGTGGGAACTCCAGGGGTGGTAAGAGGCCAGGTCTCTAGAAACCACCCCTGTGGCCAGCAAGCACTGGCCTAGTTTGCTTCCTGCTGCTGCTGAACCCAAGCTCTGTCCCCAGTTCTTAACGAGGGTCACAGCTATGCACTTCCAGACCCAAGTGCATGCTTACCCTCTCCATCTACAGGGTACCTGAGAGGAGATCCGAGGGAGAGGGAAGGTGCCATGCTGGCTCACCTATTCTCCCAGCAAAAGCCCTGCCTCTGAATCCTCGTCCCCCTTCAGTTAGAGGGGCCGGTGCTGCCTGTCCAGAGCAAGGTCATTCAAATGCTCTCATGTCCAACAGCCTGCAGAAATGGTGTGGGGAACACTTCCCTGCTCTTAGCATCTCTGATATAAAGATAACTGGCATTCACGGAGACCACAGTTGGGGCCTATTCAACAGCATCTCTCCACATCAATAAACATATCAACCTCCCCAAAGACCCTCGAGTGGAGATTTGGGAGGAGGGCTTGAGCCACCGTTTACATGACCCTGCATCTCCAGGCCCTCCCTGGGGCAGGCCAGTGCTCGTTTTACTGCCTGGCAACCAGACTGGGCCTAAGCTTGCTAAAATATGAGTGTTTTCTTGGCTGGAGTAGCAGAGAGCCTGCAGCCCTACAGAGAGAGAAAAATTGAACACACCAGGCCGTGGCTCCAGAAAGGGGAAGAATTAGGCTTCACACCGAGCAGGCTGAACCATGGCATTCTTCAGATAATGCTTAACAAACCCCCAAACAAAGGCAGCCAACTTAGCTGCATGTTCGTAAAATGTATTCTCAGCAGATTCGAGCCTACTGGAGCGCCGGGCAGCCCCGCAGCCAGGTCCCCGTCCTGGGCTTCCCGTTTTTCCGTGCTACTCCCCTTGTCTGGATCCCAACAGATTCTGCCAATCAGAATTCCTCACCTCGGGCTCAGGAGGGCTTAGCAACCAAGGTAAATGGTGGGGCTTTTAAATTTGATCCTTACCCTTAAAAACAACTGCTCCCCGCAAGCACCCCACGCGGATGGGCCATGACCCAGGCCAGTCCTCCTCGACGAGTTGAGGGCCGACTTCTCCGAGAAGAGGAGGTGCAGAGCCCCACTCACCTCCACAGCTCTCTGTTGGCTGCCAGGGCGGCAGTTCATGTCTACCCATGATGCACTGGGCTCCAGTGCCACCATCCTGAGGCTCAACTGAGGTTTTACACACACACACACACACACACACACACACACACACGTGTACATGTGTGTGTATACACATATTTCCTTTGCCATTCTTTTTTATCACCATGGTTATCATTATTGTGATCAGGTTTGTGTACCTAAAAAAAAGCCAACTTGATAAACAGGAAGACAAGCTTTTGTGGTTGGGTCTGACTCTCTGTGCAGAATTTTCATGGCTGGTAGAAACAGTAAAAGGCAAGGCTTCTGTGTGCAAGACCAAACGCAAATATTGCTGAACTTCAGGATTACTCCCCGCCACGGTACTGCGTCAATCTCTCACCCCAGTTCCCAGGATCTGTGCCCTGGGCAGGCGCCTGGTAAGAGTTACTCAGGGGCAGGAACTCCAAGTCCTCAGACCTTACATATAAAGTTGACACAATCAGCCTCTCCTACAGAAGGCAGGGCCCCTCTCCAGAACATGGAGAATCAGCCCTGCTGGCCAAAGTCCCCCTGACACCCCTTGCTCACTCTGACCTCATGCAGGATTCTGCTAGGGACCTTTGCCCCTTGAGTAACAATCCCTATCCCTCCCCGCACTCCCATTCAGGAGGGACAGCAAAGTACATTTAGTGCCTCTAAGAAAGCAGATGCCCAAATGCAAGATACGCAGCTCTGAAAACCTCAGACCCTCCGGCTCTTGACCCTCCTGCAGGCGGCCCTTCCCAATGCTTGTCTGCACTGAAGGTGCCTCTGGGAACACACCTCCAGCCCCAAAGCTCAGTCTAGGGTCAGCGTCAGGAGCTGCAGTCGGCTTGGACTTGTGGCCTAAACTTTGATTGAGTCACGTCTGGTAGACTCCAGTGGCGGCCACTGCAAATGTGGAGGCCAGGAAACATGTCAAGCCTAGAGTCCAGATCCATCCCCAGGAGGCAGAAGATTCTGAGACTGCTGGGGGTGAAGACAGGGGCATTTGCTTTAGGGGAAGGGTTTCAGGCTGAGCACAGCCCGGAAGAAGCAGGCTTTACACACAATAGCTACCACTGTAGGAAAAACCAAGGCAGCATGGGTGTGAGCAGCAGCTATCTGCAAGACCACCCATTCAGGCACACACACGTGTGTGTGTGAAAACACAAGGCACTGTCCTTTGAAAATGATGCTATCTTGTTTAGCATGCAGCCTCACCAGTGTAAAAGTCCTCGCTCTCTCCTAGAGCACTCCCAGGCACTCTCCCTGCCCCGGGCAGCTCCAGCACAGCTCTTCTTTCTGGGCCTCAATATGCAAGCTAGTTTCCAACGCAGGGCTTTTCACTGGTCAGGTTTCCTGCCTGGAATGACCTTCTTTTCTTCCTTCTCCCCTTCTCCTTCCTCCTCCCTATCCTCCTCCTTTACACAACTGGCCCTGGGCATTCAGCTCTAAGTTCAAACAAACAGGTGTCCCTGATCCCCCAGCCTAAAGCACTGTCTGGTCTCTTGACCATATACCCTTTACAGTTCTGCTTTTTTTTTTTTTAACTTTTTATTTTATTTATCTGTTTTTTTGGTGGGGGGAGTACTAGGGATTGAACTCAGAGGCACTCCATCCCTGAGCCACATCCCCAGCCCTATTTTGAATTTTTTTTAGAGACAGGGTCTGAGTTGCTTAGTGCCTCATTTTCACGGAGGCTGGCTTTGGACTCATGATCCTCCTGCCTCAGCCTCCCAAGCCACTGGGATTACAGGCCTGCACCACAGTGCCTGGTACTGCTCTCATTTTCTCACGCTGGCTTGATTCCTCCACCTCCACCACACCCATGAGCAGAGGAGCCCCACTCATGGCAGGGTTTCAAAGCATGTTCAAATGCATGGCTCTTCTAACTGATGAAATCATACAAATGCACTCCTAGTCATAAACATGAAGCTCTTGACACGTTGGAGAAAGTGTCTTTATTGTTATCACTGAGCACAAGGAGCAGCACAAGTTAATGCTTTCATTTTAGTTAATACCAGGAGACAGAAGAAAGAAATGGAGAAGAAATGATGAGATTTCCCCACCTCACTCGAACCTTTAGCACCTACAAACAGCTCCATGGTCTGTTCAGACACGAACGGACTTACGAAACAGTGTTGAGGACAAAAGACCTAAGTCTGCATCTGGGGCTCAGCCGATTAATACACAGGGATGCCAAGTCAGCCACACCCCCTCTCTGAACAAGCCAATTACCACACGGGGATGCCAAGTCAGCCACACCCCCTCTCTGAATAAGCCATTTACTACACAGGGATGCCAAGTAGGCCACACCCCCTCTCTGAACAAGCCAATTACCACAAGGGGATGCCAAGTAGGCCACACCCCCTCTCTAAACAAGCCAATTACCACACGGGGATGCCAATTCAGCCACACCCCCTCTCTGAATAAGCCAATTACTACACATTGATGCCAAGTAGGCCACACCCCCTCACTAAACAAGCCAATTACTACATGGGGATGCCAAGTAGGCCACACCCTCTCTCTGAACAAGCCAATTACCACAAGGGGATGCCAAGTAAGCCACACCCCCAGCTTAGTTTTTTTTCTCCTGTTATGAGAATATCTTCAGCCCTGAGCCTGACAGGAAGGCAAGGAGGCACAGTCAGCCTATGACAGCACTCTGCTAATGTGCATTTGGCGGAGGAAAAGTGTGGCTTCGCCTTATGAGACAGGAGGACTTTTCAATGACTGCAAAAATCCTCCTGACTGCGGATTTCCCTGGGTAGCATCTGATTACCTTGGCTCAGTGTTTGGAGTTGAAGCAGAAGATGAAGAAGGACGGACTGCAAAAGAAAAATTGTGAAGGACACGTCCTGACAACACAGTGAAGGCTCACTCTGGGAGGCAGAGCCAATAATATTAGTAGGAGCCACAGGCAGGCTGCGGAGGTCAGAGTTAATCACAACCCTCGGCCTTTTCCGGGGGGCCTGCCCAGCCCCCTCTGTTGGGATGCCACCTCTCCTTCTGAGCTGGCTGATATTGGCCAGCAGTGATTAGAATATGTCCACAGGGGCTTTAAACTTCCCTCCTCTAGTTAAACTGTTTTCTTGCAGCAAGATTTATAGGCGCCTTTTCAGAGCCCAAGCCGGTTGCCACTGCGGCAGTCTGTCCACTTGCAGCCCTGGTCACCCACGGGCCCCAGCCCTCTCCTGGGAATAAAGGCAGCCTCTATGTGGGTGATTGCTTCCTGTGCAGAGGTGGCATTAGGTTTCCCGATCTCTGCCCGGTCTGCAACAGCCACCAGAACCAGGAGCCACAACCAGAGGAAAAACAGGCTTGAGGTGGCCTTGAGGACAGCCAGAGTGCCCCCACACTCCCCATCTGTGAAATGGGCTCACCTCGCCAGGCTCTGACAGATGGGACCAGCGGAGCATTTGGGAGAATGTCATTCACACCTTGACCATGCATCCCCCTAGGGCATCAAATGCAAAGGAAGGGGCTCAGCCTGGTGGACCTGGACTCAGGTTCCTAGGGAAGCATCCCCAGCTAGGACTGCTTGTTAAACACTGCAACAGGTTCTAAAAGAAGCAAGTGGGCACCCTTTCCAAGCACCTTTGTCTGCAGTGGACCTCTGTCCATTTGAGGGGGCTCAATTGGTGGGGAGGAAGGTGGGGAGGAAGGGAGGGGTCATATTTGCCAACATAGGACACTGATCCTGGAGTTGACTAGAGTGTGGGCTAATTAGGAAAATTAGTCTGTCTCCTTGGCTAGTAAAGAAATGCAGCCCAAGACATGCAAACTGAAGGCTGAAATCCAAGAGGAAGCAAGATCCTGGGCCACTGCAGGGCAAGAGACCTGGCACCAAGCCCATGTTCAGAGCCCAGATGGCCTCCACTCCTACTGCTCCTCCAGTCTCCGGCAGACAAGCCTTGACTGCCTCTTCACCAGGCAGCCTTAGGAATTCCAGCTTTGGAGGCTGGTCAGAGGAGAAAACTTATACCAGCACCTGCTACCCATGCACTTGACAACCCTCCGCTCCCTTCTTGACTCCAGGGCGGTGGGGGGGTGGGGGCTGGATCTGTGCCAGAAGTGCCCTGACAGCCTGCACACCTCCCACCTGGAGGCGGAAGCTAGGGCAGAGCCAGGGAAGGGCTGCCAGTCTCTTCGACTCACTGTTTGGCTGGACAGTGAAAGTGCACACGTCCAAAACAGTCAGGTTTTCACACTGAGCTTCACTCTGGGCAAGTTACTTTAGTTCCCTGGGCCTTGGCTTTCCCTGACTCAGCAGACATGAAGTAAGAGGATCCAGAATAGAAGGGCACACTCCCACCATGTACCAGGCACCAAACAGCATTTCTCATTCTTCATCTCACTTAATCCCAGGAGAATCCTGCAGGACTATTACTGAGTCATTTTACAGAAGAGGAAACTGAGATCCCAAAAAATAGCATGACCTGAGCCCCACACGGATCATGTTTAAAAACCAGGGTTCAGACCCAGTCTGCTCAACTTCAAGCACAACCCTCCTTTTCAGTTTTTAAACACCTCAAGGAGGTGAACTGAGCACTCACAAGACCGTGTCTGGAAACAACTGGAGGAAAGAAAGTGACCCCATCACACTGTGAAGTCCTTGAATGCGGGAGGGGACCACCATTCTCAAGTGCCCTAGAGTTCAGATGATTCTGACTCAAGCTCCCCAGCTCTCTGCCCATCAGCCAAATGGGTTAAAATCTGGAAAGCAATTGCAATGCAAATCAATGTTAAAATTGTTAATAGAAAGAATACTCAAAAGGGTCGGGTGGTGCTCATCCATCCTCCCAGCAAGTCAGGAGGCTGAGAGGAGGATCGCAAGTTCGAGACCAGCCTGGACAACTTAGTGAGACCCTGTCTGTAAATACAGCTTTTCAAGGCTCAGTGGTAGAGCCCTTGCCTGGCATTTGCGAGGCCCTGGGCTCTGAAACCACATCACATGGTAGTCCTCACATTTGTCCTGCCAGCGGGATGCAGGGAGCGTGAGGGAGACAGCACCACCTCGCTGCAGCACCTGCTCCTCTGCTGGCAGAGGCTGGGAGCCCTCCAAGCCCATCCATCCAACCCTGAAGACTGTCCTGAGGGCAGAACACACCTCATGAGGCAGAATCCTCGCACACCGTGATCCCCCTCTCTGCGGGACTCAGGAACTGAGGGGCATGGGCCTGGGCCTGGACTGCCCTCCTTACAGAAAGAGGCCCAAATTCAGAAAGTGATTTGCCAAAAGAACTGGCTGGGTGGTGGCCGCAGGGTGCACTGCCGCTGGGAGCTCCTCTGTCCCCACCGTGCCGTGGACACTGGGAAGGGTGCAGGACCCTCTCTCTGCCCAGGACCCCACCCAGCATCCCAGGATCCAGCAGTGCTGCTCCACTGACTCCCAAGCACCCCAGGGCCGTGCTGGCCCCAGGCTATCCCAGGCTTAAAACAGAGTCCTGGGAAAGAATCCCTGTCCCAGTACATCTCCGAGAAGCCGTCGGGGGACTGGTCCTGTTCCAAGATGCACCTTGGATTTGCTTAAAAACAAGGAAGCCAAGAATCAACAAGCCAACAGATTTCTGTATTCCTCTAAAGACTCTCTCACTTTAAAAACCCGATTTATAGACCATTCCCAGGATTGCCTCCATTGTGTGAACCGAGGTACCCTTGTCCTGGGGCGAGCTCCAGCCAGGACACCGTTTGCCTGCGCAGCTTCAGAGACAGACTGAGTTATTCATTAACTCCCCGCATGAAGGCGAATAATAAAGCTGAAGTGCGTTAAACAAACCCAGATGAGGGGCTCAATCACCTCCCCGTCAGGAGGTTTAAACCACTGAAACCCCCAGGAACAGAATGCTCCCCTTGCTCAGGGCCCACGTTGCTAAACGGAGATAACAATATTTATGCCCATCCTGGCGGTCACTGGGATGACCGCTCTCCCAGGCAGGGCCAGCGTGGATGAAGAATCCACAAGCACTGGGGAGCCAGGGAGGTGCTCCCCAGCGTCCACTTCCAGCCTGTGATTCCCAAACAAGCGCAGAGATGGGGCGGAAAGGCGTCTGGAGGAGGCGGGAGGCGGGCTGCACTGGCCAGGGAGTCCAGCCCAGGGCCCCTCTGCAGCAACCACTTAGCTCTTATTTCTCCCCAGGGATTTATGTGTGAGCAACAGCAGGCAGCTGTCTCTGCCACGGCTGCCCCGGGACTGCAGGACACGGAGAAGCCAACTCCTCCTGGGCTGCTCCTGCAGGCGGCCGAGACACAGTCACAGATTCCAATTCTGGGGGGACCCCGTGTCTCCTAGGCTACAGCTGAGGATTGTGTTTCCCTTTATTACAACAGAAAACATGTGTCCCCCGGGGACTGTTCAAGCATCTGTACAGGGCACACTGCACACGTTTTGTGTGTGTGTGTGTGTGTGTGTGTGTGTGTGTGTCTGCACGGTTCAGCGGCAGCGGCGGCCATCAGGACCCGGCTCCTCTCACAGCCCTCTCTAGACGGTGGAAATTCGCGGGGCCTTTCTGCCCTTCCAGCAGCCACACTGCTTCAGACGTGCAGAGATACAGTTGTGTTTGAGGCAAACAGACTCAGAACTCTAATTAAAGTACAGGAAGTATCTCCTCCTCAAATTTCCTCTAGGTTTAACTCCATAAAAATCACTAGGCAATATCCAATGGGCAGAGCAGATCGCGGCAGCCAGCAGCTGTGCCGGGCAGACAGAGCAAACAGACGTGGACACACGCAGAGACTCTGGCCTCCCTCCCCTGCCTTCATCTCATCTCTGTGGACACATTTATAAAGTTATGGTTCTGTGTCCATCTGGAGGAGGAAGGGCAGGGTGCTGTTGACTCGCCTTGGCAACCCCCGGTCCAGGTCTCTGAGATGAGCGCTCAACACCCACTCTGACCCGACGCTCGAGCAGAGTGGCCCCACAGAGAGCCACCCCACAGGCCTGCATTCACTGGCATCAGCACACTAGCGTGTGCTGTCACCCGAGCCTAGTCCAGGGTCAGCTGCAGAGGACCCCAGCAACAGGAATGGGGGTGAGTGGGAAACTCCCTCTCAATGGCTGTCACCAATGCTCCAGCCTGAATCTTCCCGGCCACTTCTCCCTTAGCAAGTGTATGTGACTCAGTATACAAGTGCTCACCTTTCCAGTGTCCAAGCTCCGAGGACTAACGAAGACTCCATGTGACAGTCCTCAGGTCCACTCACAGTACCATGTGGTGGCAACAGAGCCGTGGGGCATCTGGAGCACTGGACATGGAGTCGGGGGCTGAGACTGGGTGGAGATGTGCTCCAAGTCACCTGTGGGTTCCTACGACTCAGCGTCAAGCTGGAAAAGGAGGAGGGCACCCAGCCCAGCCTGCAGGGCCTGTGTGGGAGCCCGATTTGTGGGGTGCTTGGCAGACCACACCCGCCTGTGAGCACCCTTAGGAGCCTTGCTAGGGAGCCTGCGGGTCGGCACCTCCAAGCCCAGCGAGGTGCGTCCATGGCTGTCAGGAAGCTCCCCGCTACAGGGGCTCCAATTTAAGTACACTGAAGCCCAGCAGGGGCTGAACACCAGGGGGCGAGGGCAAGGAGGACAGGCGGGGACAGGCCTCGGCTGCTGCACTGGACCAGACACATCACGTCAGAGGCGCAGTTATGTGGACCACACAGACCTGCTCAGGTGCCCAGTGCATTTCACCGTTGCTCACTGGTCATCTCCACTCACCATCCACAGCAAATGGGACAATTACCACAAACTCAACAGGTGTCGACTCTCACGGCTCGGAGGCCGGCGGGCCGGTCAGTCTCAGCAGGCTGAAGGGAAGCACTCAGCAGGGCCGCGCTCCCTCTGGAGGCTCCGGGTAAGCCTGCCCTCAGCTCAGCTCCCCGCGGTGCCAGTGCTGACCTGCCTCGCCTTGTGGCCACATCACGCCAGTCCCCGCTGCTGTCTTCACAGAGCGAGACCTTCTCCGCCCTCTGAATGACTCGAGATGGCACCAGGTTCCTCCCATGTAACAAGGATAAGGTCCTCTTCTCAAGACCCTTGATCCAATCACACTGCAAGACCCTTTCCCAGTGTGGTGACTTTATGGGCTGCACGGATTAGGACCTGGTGTCTTTGGGTACTTCCAGAGTGCTATGCCCACTATAGTAGGCATGCCAGGCGGTGAGAACACAGAAGACCACACACCCCACCTGCTCCCAAGAAAGAGCCTCTGGAGGAGCGTTAGGACTCGGGGCCTCTCAGTCCTGGAAGGCAGGAGACCCGTGGTTCTCGGAAACCACAGTATCGCCACGCAGCCTGCTGGCAAGGCAACCTCTTGCTCCCAGCTCCTTCTAGAAACTTGATGCAGTGACCCCTGCCTCAGCAAGCCTCCGGTGCTCCTGACGCGTGCAAAACCGCTGGCCTGGAGGCGCTGAGCTCCTTATCCTAGAGTCCCTTCCATGGCGCCTGCTGAATTTATCTCCAGCTTCTGCTTAAATGCCACACCTTGTAGACCTGCCCCTTGCAGGGCTCACAGTGGTAGAAAGGCTTCAGGTTATCAAGTCAAGATGTCAGAAGGCTGTGACCAGTGGCCCTACACACCCTGCCAGCCGTCTCCACCTCAGGGGAGTCTCTGTTTGCACAGCCCTGAGCTTGAGAAATTGGGCAGCTACTGACCAAGTGCCAACTCCTGGTCCACAGCACTGTGCAAGGTGTGACCACCCGAGGCGTGGGAAGCAGCCCAGCCATGGAGACCCTGCTGGGCTTGGAGAGGAAGAGGATGCTCAGAGCCCAGGCCTGCCTCCTCCACCTGCTCTGCCTGCTGACTGCACCAGGGCCTTCTCCTACCTCTCTGCAGCTCAGCTGCCACACACAGGAGGGAGGAAAGTACACTGGACAGTCTGGCCCTCTGCCTTTCAGCTGGGGTCTGCCCTCCCGACACCCTGTGCTACCCTGAGAAGTGCCCCGGAGGCCTGATGCTGAGCAGCTGGGCAGGTGCTGTCTCCAAGGCTGGCCCCTTTGCACCTCCCCCAGCCTGTGAGGCCGTCCTCATGTCTGTCTTTAGATCTGAGACAGAGACACTTCAGCTTTCTCAGATCCTGCAGCTAGTAGGAGTGGAGCTGGGGTTTGGACCCACACGCTTAGCCAAGGCGCTAGACAGGGACTGTAAAGGCAGGCTTGAGTGTGAAGGCGGCCACACCCAGGCTGGGCTTCAGAGGACAGCCCGCAGGAAACAGCAGTGAAAGCAGAACTGGGTACCTGTTTCTACAAGATGCAAGGGGTTTTCTTCTTTCACAAGTGGACCGAAAGGAGCGTGGCTCCTGGAAACCCCTCTGGGACAGCAGCCAGGAGCCCTGGCTCACACCCTGGAAACCCTGGCTTCCATTTTTAAAGCTCCGAGGACCACAGGTAAAAGCTGGAGGCAAGGCTGAGGAGAGGGAGTGGGGCTAGGCACAGCCGGTCTGTATGAGAAGGCGAAACGGAAGGGCCACACAGGGGAGACCCGGGAGATGGCTGTGAGGCCACTGGAGCACATCGCAGGAGCGCCGTCCAGGTGGCAGGGTACTCAGCCGCGGTTCGGCCTGTGCCCCCGCCTGCTGCTGGCTGGATGCACAGCGCTGCCCTTTCCTCTTCATGGTAGGCCCCACGTGCTTCCTCACTCCCTGGAAAAGCCTGCCAGGCTGGGCTCACGCTCACTGAGACCCCGGAACTGGGACAGACCAGATCCACCCAGGGCTCCAGACCATCCTCCACCCGAGGCTGGTGGCTTGAGACGCCTCCCCTTGTCACACTCCCAGACATCATGAAGAACACCCGGTGGGTTCAAGCTGCACAGCAGAGGTGAGACCCAACCCGCAGGGAAGTGAAGGGCTGTGGCAGAGCTGGCTCACAGAGGGCTCCTTCCGGCCAGCCAGCTGCAGGGGCCATGTAGACTGTGCCCACTTGAGTAACACTGGACGAATGTGCAGCTTTGTTACCATAAAACAGCTCCCACACACATAGCAGGCCCTCAAGATGACCCTCTGAACCAGGTGACATTCCTGTCCCTGCAGGCGTGTCACATCTCATGTGCAGAGGGAGAAGGAGGGTAAAGGAAGATGGCGCCCATTGCAGTGGAGAGGCTGGGTCTCAGCACCTCAGCTCAGAGGGCAGAGGCCACAGACCTGCGCACCTGGAGGGCTCCTCCAGGCCTCCCAGGCTGGGTGAGCTGCAGCCCGCCTCCCGCCAGCGACCCACACAGCACAAGTGCGCTTCTCACGACTGCGGGGCTGGAAAACCCGAGGCCAAGACAGATGTGCTGTGTGTTGTGAGCTCTGCTTCTGGCTCCTGGGCAGTGCCTTCTTCCTGTGTCTTCAGGAGGAAGGGCGGCCAGCTCCTGTGGGCCTCGCTCAGGAGGGCACAGTCCCGCTGGTGAGTGTGCAGCCCGTGGGACCAGACCACCTCCCAGATGCCCTCACACAGAGGCTGGGGTCTCAACACACGAGTTGGCAGGGCACCAGCATCCCATCCACAGTTCCCAATGTGCTGGACACTGAGCGCCACACAGGGGTCTTCTCCCTGCTCCGAGGGCCATGTGAGGGAGACGGGCACGGGTGAGACCCCTGTTGTGCAGATGCCGGAGCTGTTCACACACCTGAGCAGCCACAGCCAGAAGCACAGGCACCCGGGGAGTCACAGACCCAGTGAGTCCGCGCCTAGCAACTGCCTCCTAACCGCGGCACTGTCCGGTCAGCAGGGGGCAGTCTGCACTGACTGGGACAAACGCTGCAGGAGCCACAGCCCCAGGCTCTTTGGGCTGAAGCTCTTGGCAGCCCTGCAGGGTCTCCAGGCGGCTGTGACCCCAACCAGCGCCGACTCCAGCATGCCCCAGGGGCGAACAAACAGCCAGCACTTAACTTATCTCCAAGCCAGAAAGAGCATTTCAAAGAGGAAATGCCCAGAGATGGCCTCGGTGGACAAAGCTGACTAGGGGCAGGGAAACAGACCTCCAAGCTGGTGTTGGTGGCAGTGTAAATGGCCACAGCCCCTCTGAGAAGGCACCCTCAATGTCAAAACCCTCAAAAACTAGCAGAGACTTTAAACCCAGCAATTTCTCTTCTAGGAATTTAAACTCAGCAAACTTCTTACCCATGGTGGACCTTAGCAGTTAAACCTTTGAGTATCTGATAAAAGCTGTGGTCCTTTCCCCCGTAAAAATCAAACGCACATGACCATTTGCATACAGAGATGCACGGTGTCCGTCTGAAGCTCTTCTCTGGGTTTCATCTAGAAATCCCGAAAGAAAAAAGGAGCATTGATGTCCAACACCTGGATAATGGATCGCCATCAGTTCCACACTGATGACACAGTTAATGACACAGGAAAGTACCTGTGATAAACTGTTAAGTGCAGAAGCAGATTATAAAGTAAGATGTACTGTATGATCCCTATAAAATACAGGAGCGGAAGAGAGAAAATCGCAGAGGCTAGGTGCCGAGACATCAACCGTGATCACTTCTGGGTGATGAGATGACAGTGGCTTTTGTTTCTTCTACTTGGCTTTCCATTTGTTTCAGATTGGCTATATATAATAAATGAGTACTCCCTTGATTATCAGATATAATTAGATTTGATTATATTTTGAAGAGAAATAACCTAGTGCCATTGCCTCCTAAGCTTAAAGTTTATTTTTCTCCCCAGTTCCCAGACTCCTGAAAGGTAAAGACATCCACGTCAAAACCCTAAACCAGATCAAAGTGCATGACCAGTTGGTGCTAATGAATCCACACTTGTGTTAAAAGTGGAGGTACTTCCACATCTTGAGAGAGAAGGTGAGACAGTGGTCATCCAAACCATCGACAGACAGGTGTGTGTATCCTTGCTGATCTGAGAGGACCCTCCACCTGGCAGGCCTCTCCCAGGGGCGGCCAGAGAAACAGAGATAAACGTGCAGTGCATGTCGCTGCTCGAGCAAATCTAAGAGATGGACCCAAAATCTATGCTCTGGGCTTGGATGCCGTTCTGAGCCACAGTACGGGCTGTGGCACACTTATTCTTCCCTTGCTCTAAATATTCCTTTAGCTAGAAAAGGGTTGCTAGGAACAACAGTAACCCTTAGAGTAGGTGAAGCATGTGGATTAACTGTCCTGTTCAAAGCGTATGCACAAACAGAAAGCCGTGAGTGGGACCACGGTTCTTCTCAATCTCCTCCTCCAGCCAAACCATGTTCATCCTTAAGACATGGTTCTCTTCAAAAGACCAGGGAAACAGTGAGCACCAAACTCACAGTAGAGGCCTCTCAAAGTGCCAGTCCCAGCTGAGGTGAAGTCTCCCTGCCAGAAGGCCTGGCCTGAGTGCAGTGGGAAGGGTGGTGCAAGCGGAGAGATCTGCGAGACGGGCACACGCTGGGTCTGAGGGGTGGGGCAGCAGCCACCGACCGGGAGAGTGGAAAGCCCATCAAGCACACTGGAGCTTGCATCTCAAAGGGGGAGGGCAGCGTATCCTGCAGAGTTCCCCGTGTCCCTCAAGAAGGGCCTGTTCTTAGGACGCCAGTTCCACAAATCACCACGGACCTACGCTGCCCCAGTCTCCATTCAGCACTGACTGCTTCACTCTGGGCCGCTTTCAGGCAGCTCCCTAGACTCCCAGCATATGTGAGCACCCGAGACCTGGCCTGAGGTACACTGACCAGAGCCAGAGGATGGCGTCCCGGCCTCTGCCACTTTCCCAAGCCCTGCACCTTCCTGGGGAGGGAGTAGATGCTTCTGAGCAGGGCTTCTGAGCAGGCTGGTGTTGCAGGCAGCGTGTCTTCATGCATTTGTTTTTGCTCTGAAGAGCGACCACCTCCTCTCCCTCAATGTGGAGGCCAAGGGTGGACTTGGTAGAGCCAAAGCTACACAGTCTGCATTTGCAATGCCCTCCGCTGGTGGCTCAGGGGAAAGAGAGGTCTTGGGTGTTACACGGTTCACCTGCAGGTCCCCTGTGTGAGCTCAGCTGCAGTTCATTTTCTGTCTGTTGCCCCATCCAACTGTGAAGATCACCCAGCACCCAGCATGGTCCTTGGAACACACTGGTCACTGAGTGAGTGAACGTGGAGGGCTCTCAGCCTCCACCTCTGCTCACTCAGACCCTTCCCACTGCTGCCCTGGGCTGCCAACCTCTGTCCTTCAGAGACGGAAACAGGCTCTCCAACCAGAGCCTGGGGAGTTCTTTAAACAGAGCTAGGGCCACACTCCTGGAGCTCCTGATGCAATTGGTCTGGGCAGACCTGGGCATCAGCAGAGCTTCCCATGGCAGGACAGCTGCACCTACACACAATTAACCTGGGGCCCAGGGCCGGGAGTGAAGTTTTACAGGCCATCCTGGATGCTGGTGGTCGTGCCATGTGACCTGCTACCCCACCATTGGAGAGCATCTCGTCACTGTCCCACCAGAAATCAAGATGACACTGCATATTATGGCTCCACCCAAGGCCTGATTTCCCCTGAGATGGAACCCAGAGGCCAGCAGAAAGGACAATGGTTCTTGGAAATAAACAAAATAACCAACAATTAGAAATTTAGCAAATTACCATTATAACCTGGGCAGCCACTAGCAATAAGGAAGGGGAGACTGCAGAGTCAGGAAGGTGCCTGTTATAAGACGGACATTAGAGCCACTAAGAGTGGTGACAGAGGAGACCACAGGCGTGTGTGTTATATGGTCCATGAATCACAACGCTCTGACTCCGTCCCATGAAGGGTGTCTGGACGTGCGAAGGAAGCACCTATTACATGCTGAGCTCTTTCCAAGAATCCTATCTAACCCTCATAACTTCTCCAAGAAGTACTTTGATTTTTCCCATTTTTTAGATGACCAAAATGGAAACCAGAGACTAAGTACCTTGTCCAAAGGTTGTACGTCTCAGCCCCAGGACTTAACCAAACCTGAGTCCTGACACCCTCAGCCCCAGACACCCCAACCCTCCTCTTCCTTCAACATCTGTTCCCTGACAAGAATGTGATGGTGGACGTCTGCCCTCAGGATGGACTGGTCTCTTGGGTGCTGAAGAGCAAGGTGTGGAGGTCAGCTCCCAGTGGGTGCGGCCAGTCTCCACAGCAGCTCCCAACGCAGAACCCCGCGCATGGCCGCCTGGGGAGGAGGGAGCCGGTCCTCGGTGGTTCCTACCCAGGCGCTGCGGCGAGTCCGCGCTCTCAGCCTCAGGAAGCCCTTAATGCCACAGGTCAGAAGGTATTTTCTGCCTGAAAGATATCATTATTGAATAAAAGGGGAGGAAAACAGAAAAGGGCATAAAGCCTACACAAATAACATGAGCACGGGATCTCTAACCAACGGCTCATCCGACGCGCTCCGCGAAAATCCAGAAGGGTTAGCAAAAGATGCCTTAAACCCAGTTTATGCTGAAAATCAGCCATGAAGAAAAGTCAACACCAAGTTAATCCCCACTTAATAATTCAGTTTCAGGACGTTAAAACATATTTCTCTCTTGGAGCTCCCGCATGTACAACTGATAATAGGGCAACCAAGGAACACACACCCCAAAGAAGAAAAAGAATGGTGTTCTTTCAGGAACTGTCTATAGGCAGCTTCCAAGAGGTGGCAGTGGTCCTCCTACGTCATCTCCCAAACCCCCACCTTGCCCCTCTGACTTGCCCAGTGCAGTGGCCCAGTGACTGGCTCAGACCCCCAGGGCTGGCACCTAAGAACCTTCAGTGGTGGACCACGTCTGGGTCGGAGGCCCCTCCCTCGGGCTGGACCCCACACCTCTCTGCTGACCAGGACCTAGTCATCACTGGAGCTGCCAGAACCATCGCTGACTGAAACGGGCTCACAGCCTCAGATCTGTGTGCGACCTGCCTGCTGAGCCCCACCCTGGCCCCTGGAAAGGGCCCTCTCATCTCCAGCCTTCACTCGGAGGAGGCCAGCTTCCAAGGCCTTGCCCTGCAGAGCTGCCCAGCCCCTCCTCCGCCCCATCAAAGCCGCAGCTGACCCAGGTTAAGAGCCTTCTCCTGTCCTCCGAGCCCCCCTGGTTTCTAAGTGCAGAGAGAACCCGAGAGTGAGAGTGGTTCTCGTCAGCTCTCCTCCTGGGAAGCAGTACTCCATGCACAGGAAGACCCGACCAGCGGTCAAGTCGGTGACTGACCACAAAGCCGCCTCAGCTTCTCCCTGAGCTCCCACCTCCCCGCCCCCCACGTCTGCTCCCTGGAAGCCTTGGCAGAGCTTCCAACTGCACAGAAGAGAAATTAAAAGCAAATTTGCATCCCCTTTGCTCAGCTAGATGCTGTTTTAATTTGCATGTTATTTGCAGAGCACTTGCATATGATATTGTAGAAATGCCCACCCTGCCTCCCCTTCCTCACCCGCCTGCCTCTCCTCACCCGCGTTCTCAGGGTGCTTGTAGACCCCAACACATGGCAGGGGGACCTAGCACCTCGGGAGCTCAACCGAAGGGACTCACAGCTGTATCTAAGAGCTAGGAATTCAAAGGGGCAGTGGGACAGCAGCAGGCTGATTTCTAAGGGAACGGAGCCGAAATACCTGCTTCCTGTGCATGAAATCGAGCAAATTCTCCTCACTGCCCACTGTGCAAATATGCATGACACGGCCTCAAAATCCCCAGCTCTGGGACCATCTTGACACACTTTCAGACCCCGTGAGAAGCCACAGGCAGCTGCACCATGCCATCTGTGGAAGCCCCGGGGTCCGTTTTAATATCCCTTCCCTCAACGAGTGGACTTTCTATGGCTCTGGGTCTGCTGTTACCCCACCTGCCTGGCGTCCACCTGGCACATCCATGGCTGAACAGCCGATTCCCCACCCCCACACAGCACCGGGTCCCCCCAGTCTCACCTGAGTCTAAGGTAACACCCCAACACACACTCCTCTGCCAGCTCCATACTATGACCCTCTGATTTCCTAAGACCTGAAGTTTCCTTAAAACCACAGAGAATGAGAAGATGCCCTGCTTCCTGCCACGCTCATGTCCTGCTCCTCAACGCCTTGCTGAGAAGCACCCTCCGTCCTGTTGACACCTCTGAGCAGCCCAGCCCAAGGGAACGTGGCGTCTGGGAGGAGCAAGGACACGCTGCTAAATGTGTTGCTCTGGTGTCAGAAACGGCAGCCAGGGTCCAAGACGCACTAACACACGATCAGAGCCAGCCTCTGGGGGACCACGACCCCAGACAGCACAGGCCCTGGGGCTCTCCCTTCCTGGTGCCTAGGACTGCCAAGTGACGGCCCCTGGACAGCCACTTCCTGGTCGGTGAAGTGCTGTGTTTCAGGCAGCTTTTCACTGCTATGACTAAATGAACCGACCCGCACAACTGTAGAGGAGGAAAAGTTTATCTGGGGCTCGCGGGTTCAGAGTTCTCAACCCACAGAGAACAGCGTCACCCCTCAGGGCTCCAGGTGAGGCAGGACATCATGGCGGAAGAGCGTGGCAGACAGGGAGTCCACTCTCCAGATACAAAATACATACCCCATGGCCATGCCCCCATGAACCACCTCCTCCAGCCACACCCCGCCCAGTTGCCACTCCCTCATCCATAGGGATCGATGCACTGATTAGGTCAAGGCTACAGCCCCATCGTTGCTCCTCCACACCTTCTTGCTTTGTCTCACATCCAAACCATCCCAGACTGCTTTGCGAGGTGACGTGCCTTGGCTCTCGGTGAGGGGGACATCCAACCAGAATGCCAGAGCACAAAGGACCCTCAGGACACCACTGCCTCTGTGTGGCAGGACAGTGCAGGGCCAGGCACAGCTGAGGGACCTTCGAGTGCCACACAGAACCAGCGCCAGCTGCCCTTCCTACTCTCCTGCCCTCTCTGCTGAGAATCAAGGGACTGTCTCGAGAGGACACTGGTGACACTGAAGAGGAGCCGTTGAAACCCGTCTTCTCACTCCAGCCTCCCCTGGACCACACGCCCCTGTCCAGGCCTTGTTTCCTCCTCTGTCCCCAGTGATGCCCTCTAGCCCACGCGTGCACCACAATGGCACCACAGTGACACTGAAGCTTTGGCCAGGTGGCTGGACGAGGCCTCTGTCTGCTGAGCCGCAAGGACTCTGGGACAGTCATTCCTGAGCCATGCAGGCAGGCCACCGGTTGCCAGAAATTGCGCCCCAGGCCTCAAGGGGCGCTGGGCCTGGTCTCACACTCCGAGGGCCCTCGGCCAGGAGAGCACAGCTTCATGCGCACGCCCCGGGGCACCTTCTCCTCATTCTTCTACTCCTCTTTCAGTCGCAGGGCTGCATCTGTGTTCTGAGTAATGGCCTCAAGCTGTCGTTGGAATGACTGAGGATAAATGATGATAAGGAAGCTCTCAAAGCTTCTCAGGCTTTGAGGAGAAGGACCATGTATCTTTCTCACGCTCGTTGGTCCCAAACGAGGACGCGGAGCTTGTGAGACCCTCCCTGTGTGCCAAGAAAACACAAGGAATAGAGAACTCCGAGACACTCCTGTGGAGCTGCCCGCACCCAGCCCTCCGCAGCGGGGGGCGTTCCTGTGCAGGTACCCACAGACGGGGCCGCCTCCCGGGCCTCGCATCTGATCACCCAAACGTGCTGGGGCCGGGCATGCCGTGAGGCCGGCTGGCCGGTACCCACTGTGGTGCTCTGGGCGCCCAGGGACCCTCATCAAAGTTTACAGACGTGCGGGACAGACGAGAGGGGGAAGCGCATTCCTCAGCCGGAGGAATCGCCAGGAAACCGTGAAGGCTGCCCCGCGGGATCGCGCTGGTCACGGACTTGGCTCCGGCCACCCGATGACTTGCTCCTCCAGGCCTGGCCTGTCTGCAGAAGGCTATTCTTCATGCAGACCACCAGCCCTGGGGTCCAGGGAGGCAAGGCATGGTGGGAAGCAGGCAGTCCCCAGGGCACTGGGCCAAGGCGGGACCAGGAAGGATGCGACTCCCCCACATGCAGACCCCACAGGAGCTGAAGCCCCTCTGCCCTGAGGGCTCTCTTCCACAGCCTTGGCCCAAGCCAGGG
Source organism: Callospermophilus lateralis (assembly GCF_048772815.1). NCBI lineage: Eukaryota > Metazoa > Chordata > Mammalia > Rodentia > Sciuridae > Callospermophilus > Callospermophilus lateralis. The sequence goes on along the minus strand of NC_135317.1, from coordinate 108,880,891 downwards.
AGCTGGGTGACCTCGAAACAGGAGCCACAGAGCTCCCCTCACCTTCCACGTGGGTCACTGGGCCTGTATACGGTGAGATGATCCCAGATGAGGGTTGCCTTAAAGTGCAAGGCACTCACACCTGCTGTCCACGCTGCCTGAGCCCAGGCCTGGAGGAGGACCTGAGGTCGCTACACCACCCACTGGTCTCCAGCAAGTTCTGGACCCAGAAGGAAAGTCAGCTGCCCTCAGCAGTGTGCTCAGAAGAAACAGAGACAGTCTGGCCCAAGCACTGGCAGGTCCCAGGTGAGCCTGAGAGCTTGTCCCCTCTGTTACCTGTCTCACCGACAGGCAGAAAGCCCTCACCCAAGCTGCTCAAGGCCACAGCGGGGTGAGCACGACTCCTGAGGCCCGGGGTGGGGAGGGGCTGAGCCTGACCTGCCAGGAGCCATGCTAAAGGACACCTGGGGGTCCTCCCACGGGTGCCCCGGAGAAAGCCACTTCCTCCCTGCCCGGCAGCTGCCTGGGCCTGCAGCCCCACACCCACGGAACTCACCCACCCCCCACACAGCCTGCCCTTCCTCTGGTCCTTCTTCTTATCCAACCTCAGGACTCGGGCCAAGGGATCTGAGGGTGTCTAACAGTTGGTGGCACTGCGTGACCATCCACGTTCACCCTTTGATACAGAGTGATCTCCCTCCTCCACTGATGAAGGACCTCACCATATGACTTGTTTGAGCAACAGAATGTGGGTAAACATGAGTGCGTGGTTTGGCTTCCGTCATCCTCCGTGAGACCAGGTCTAATAGGCTGCTGACCCAGGAGAGGGTGGACTAGACCCGCGTTCCCAGCTGAAGGCTGGAGCCAACTCCAGGTGAGCCTGAGATAGAGCTGCCCTGCTCACCAGGGCCCCGGGAGGCAGAAACATGCTTGGTGTCCCCAGCCCAAGTTCCAGGGTGCTTTGTTATGGAGCACTCCTGTGGCAATCACTGACCAATACGTTTCTCGTTAGAGCCACGTGATTGACAGCCTGTGCTTTCTCCATTCATCTGCAGCACACCGTGATGGCGCCTTCCCAAATGCAGCCAGCCCTGAGTCTCACCCACAGCTGCTGGTGGCTCTCACACCAACGCACATCTGGTCTGTGGCCCTGATCCCTCCAGGCGATGACACGGTTTGCAGTCTGGTAGCCTCTATCCGACTTCCAGTCGTTATTGGAAGCCAGTGGGCAGTGCAACCTCCCCGGGCCCAGCTGACAGGCAGAGTGGGTGGTGGACAGGAGGTGTGGCTTGGCCCCAGGGGCTGGCAGCTCCCCTCTACCCGCCTGCGGCAGAAGACAGATGCTGCCCTGGGCATGGACAGTGGCCGTGAGAACTCCCAGGGCTCATGCAGGGAATCGGGCAGCAAGGGCCGAGCCGGCCGACTTCCCTTCTCTCTCCAGGAGCGACAGGGAGGAGATGGCAGGACAGCCATTCTGGTGACCAGCATGGAGGCTGTGGGAGCAGGAAGGAAGCCAGAGGAAGACAGCCAGAGCAGGAGGCCAAGGAGTGAGAGACAGACCCCAACTTGTGTGAAAACCAATTCACACGACCTCTTTGGCCTCCATGACCCATCCCTCCAAACCTTAGAAAAACCACTTTTGAAAATGCTTAGGTGTTTCTCTCTCAGTACCGGAGTACAGGGGCTGAACCAGGGTCACTCTGCCGCTACACCACACCCCAGCCCCTTTTATTTTTAAGACCTGATCTTGCCAGGTGGCCCAGGCTGGCTCTGAACTTGTGATCTTCTTGCCTTAGTCTCCCAAGCAGCTGTAATCACAGGCTTAAATCTTATGAATATTCGTTATCTAGAAACGTTGGCGAACATTCCACAAGAATTTTGGGTCGTCAAGGTGCCAGATTTGGGGGGTGGGTCCTGTTTTGAGCAATTCCAAGGCCAGTGACAGAGTTTTTAGCTACAAGTGGGCCCGGGCCACAGGCAGTATGAAGAGCGCACCCCCACCCCCACCCACACTGCTCTACCCTAGAGCAGCTCACCGTGACCCCAGACCTCGAAGCCCTCCTGAGCTCTGTCTGCTGGCAACAAGAAGCCTCCCTGACCCAGGTCCGCTGGGAGCCCGGCCCACAGGTAGGACGAGAGGCTGCACTGCAAGTCAGCATCCACGCGGGAACCCTGTGCTGGGTGCACGTGGACGGGGGTTGGATGCACACAGTCTCTGAGCAACAACACATTCTAAACCAGCTTCAACCCGGAGTCTGCGAAGGCCACCCAGCTTGGTCACAAAGGCTGCCTCCCCTGCCTCCACTGTTCCGTGAGGCTGAGTCACAGCCACTGAGGAGGTCAAGGGCCAGAGACGGCCTCCGGAGCCTGACTCCACGTAAGGAAGGGGGAAAGGAAAGGAGTCGAACGGAAGCAATGGTTTTGAGGAAAAATCAGTGTTTTCATAGGAACTTTTAGTCCAGGGCTGATCCAATCAACTGGCCCGCCGTACTGGAGGCCAGTCCACGGCCCGCTCAGCAGCCACCAGACCTGAAGGAACCCAGAGCCAGCCGTCCAGAGCCAGACGCCAGGGAGGACAGCAAACGCACCCTGAAGAGGTCAGGACACCTACCCAGGACCACGCGGCCAAGCCCGTCCCCTCACCAGCCTCAGGCTCCTCTGCAAACAGAAGCCACAGGGGCTGGGGGGAGACAGGGGGAGCCCTGAACCCGGGGAGCTCCTCCAGACCAGGTACCTCCTCTGTGCGACTGCGGGTCTCTGTCTCGGGAGGCGCTGGGGAGGCGGGTGCTGCGCTCCTCCTGGAAGCCCTCCTGGCCAGCTGCGGACCTGACGCTACCCTGCACCACGGCCCCTCCCCCTCCCCTCTGTTGACATGGATATTGTTATAGATGATGCTGAGAGAGCTAGGGGCGTCTCATGTTCTATCGCTGGTCCCCTCTGGAAAGGGGAGATGCTTATGGAAAACCTCCCTTTCCGCCCTGAGTCAAGACATTCCTCGGGTGATTGGAGGGAGCCCCCCACCCCGCACCATTTGGAAGTGATTACCACCGAGGTACCCTGACAGGGTGAGTGATGCCGCGGGCTCACTCCTGGATGCTGAGAAGAGCCTGCGGCACGCGCCCCACCCCCAGCCCTTGGCACAGGCTGCTGCAGAGCTGGCCTGGAATCCCACTCGATGCCGATTTCCAAGGCCTGCTTTCCAGTTCCTGATACATGGGATCAACTTTAATAACAAAAACCTGGCAGGAAGGCACCTCTGCCTAGCAAGAGCCCCCAGTGGCAAAACCGAGCAGGTCCTGGTGGGGGCTGAGGGCAGACTGTCAGCTCATCTGTTGCCCCCAGGCCCAGATGCAAGACGCAAGGGCACCTGTGACCTGCCCGGGCCTCTGCCTCAGAAAGGGCCTGCAGCCCCGCCCTTCCTCCAGGAAGCTCCCCAGGCCTTCCTGCAGGCTGGGCTTCCACTGTGGTCCACGGGGGGATCCGCACTCCCGCTCAACTCTCAGCAGCTCCTCCAGGCCAGGGTGCAAGCACCACTGAGGACCTGGCATTGCTGTGTGATCAGGACGACCACAAAACCAGAGAACCGAGAAAATCGCCACCTCCCGGGTCCAGAGCTGGCTAGCCGTGACCAGACCCCGTCACAGCAGCACCAGCTCTCTGAAGGTCACTCCTTTCAAGATCCCCAAAAGAAGTCACCCCAACTCATGGCCCGGCACGAAAACGGAAAGACACTCGCCCACCTACATGGACCGCCACCTCCTCAGGCACAGTCCCAGTTTTCACAGCAGTGGGCGACGGGACACGTCCTCCCTGCCCAGGTCTGGTCTCACTGGCCTTCCCCTCAGACACTCTCTGCATAGTTGGTGGGACACCAAATGATAAAGCAAGCAAGCAGGGGAGGTGGAGGAAGCCCTGCTCTGCCTGTCCTGCGCCTCTGCTCCAACAGGAAGCCATCCAAGGCAGCGGGAAGCCTGACGCGGCCAGCAGCCCAGGATACCTGGACGGAGCGGTCAGTGAAGAAGCATGCGCACAGCTACGTCTTCACAACCTCTGAAGGAAGCAGAAACAGCAGACCGGCCTCTCTGGGCGGAAGCAGCGATCGGCAAGGGTGCTGGCCCAGGGGGCAGGTGCACCTGTGCCCCGGCTCTGTCCCCTCCCCTCTCCCTGCCCCTGCATGCGTGGTCCTGTTGTATCATCATGAATGATTCGGGGAATTCTGCGGTGTCAGAAGTAGCCAGGGCACATGAGGTGTGGCCACAGAGCAAGAGTCCAGAGAGCTCGGCCCACCCCACGGGACTGCTTGCAGCACAGCAGGGCCTGCAGACAGGCCCCAGGAAAGGAGCAGTGTTTGCACGATCTCTGGTGGACGTACTCACCCACAGGACAACGGGAAGAGCTCACATGTGAAGCTGCACGGTGGCAGCACTTGCTAGAATGGCCCAGGTCTGAGTGGGCTTCTCTCAGACTGTCCGTCGTCTTTGCTCTAACAGTCATTGTCTGCAATGTCACCCACAGACATAAAGGAACCCCCAAACTGAGCATTTCCTTCAACAGATTCCTAGTAGTTCTTTCCCCAGGGCCCTGTACTGGTCCCCAGGGATGCCTGACTGGGTTCAGTGTCAGAGTCTCTGCATCTGTTCACAGGTTTTTCCAACTGGACACAGGGCCTGAGGTGGCCCTTTGAGGGTGGTTCATACTTGTGCCTAAACACTCCAGAGCCTTCATCCTGGGCCAGGTGCCCGAGTTGGAGTGAGCTCTGTGGCAAGAAGCCTCTCTCCCCAGCTGGACCCCGGGCCATGGGATGCCCTGACACCTGTCTGCCCCCACCTAGGAGAGGAGTGGCAGGGGTGCTGGGCCTCGGCACCCACCCGTCCAACGTGGCAGCCTGCACGGCTCTCACAGCCTCTGCCCTGGGAGCCCCAAAGGCCTGCGGGAAGGGGCACCCTCCAAAGGGCTCCCCCGCAAACCTCAGGGTCACCGGCTTGCTTCCCAGGTCTGTCTTCCGAGCCTAGGGCCATCGCCCAGAGCCCGCGAGCCCTGACCTGCAGACCTGACCTGCGGGGCCCATGCGGAGGCAAGTCCCGGAGCATCCCGGAGGGCACTGGGCGTGGAGTGCTCCCATGACCCCCAGGAGTCTCCCAGCCTAGGTCCCCTCAAGGACACTGCAGCGGGCAGTCCTGAGCCGCCCCTCTGCCTCCACCACAGATGGTCACATCCTGATGCCACCCAACCAGCCAGACGAATGAGAATTCCTTCTGTTCTTAACGGGGAGGCTGTTTCCTGGACGCTGTTTCAGCAATCGTACAAACGCGCTGCAACGTCTCCTGTTAGGGCTTGGGTGAGTGTCCCCACAGGCTCCCTGTGAGCACCGTGGGGAGGTGCCTGGGCTGCGGGAGCTGTCACCTGTCGGCCGGTGGGTGTGGCTGAGGGGGTCTTCGCTGGGGCTGCCCTGGAAGGTGTCTTCCCTGTGGCTCCTTCCCCCTTCCCATCCCCCTCTCTTCTTCCTGGCCACCCTTAGGTGAGCAGTGGTCCCCCACCCACCCCACCACAACCTTCTCCTCACTCAGGCCCAGAGCAATGGAGCAGGCCAACCATGGACCAGACCCCAAACCCAACCGCCACAAACCTCGCCCTCCTCTAAGGTGCCCTCGTCCATCAGGCGTCCAGCCACAGTGAGGCAAAGCCGACGGACACCTTCCTCAGGCCCTCCTGACGAGCTGAGGCTGAGAACTGGGCCGTGCCGGGGGGGGGGGGGCTGCTCTTGTTCCCGGGGTGACCCCACAGCCAGGGAACCAGGAGCCAAGCTACTCCTCTGAGAAAGGTCCCACCACACTGTGGTCTTTTTTTTTTTTAATATCATTTTTTAGTTGTAGTTGAACACAATACCTTTGTTGTATTTATTTAGTTAGTTTTATGTGGTGCTGAGGGTCGAACCCAGGGCCCCACACCTGCTAGACGAGTGCTGTACCACCGAGCCACGACCCCAGACCCACGCTGTGCTCATAGTCTGTTCCATGAACAGGCAGGCACATTGTGGAGGGCTCAAGAGCTGGGCCTTGGGATGCTCTGTGACGCTGGACGTCTCAGTCAGTCGCACTGTGCAGTTGGCCAGGCCAGGGCTGAGGGGACAGCAGTCCCTCTTCCTGACGCTGGGATCCAGCCACATGCTGTGAGGAGGCCCAAGCAAGCCTCCACGGGCAGAGGTGCACCCGGAGCTGAAACAGGACCACCCTGCAGGGGCCATCTCGGGAAGAACCCCCCCTCCCTGCTGAGCCATCCGAGCCCACCCTGCACTAAACAGCAGCAAGCCACCCCTCTGAGCCCTGCCCAAGCTGCAGAATCACCAGCAAAATAAATGCCGTGGGGTGTCCAGTCTCTGACTTTTGGGTTGGTTTGTTACAGGGCAACAAGCGACAGCAATTTATATGCAGACTTTTGAGGAAGAGAACCAACTGGTACAAAGGAATTATTTTTCAACTACAGCTCTCCAGGTCACACGAGCACCAGGGGACAGGAACAGCACTCCCGTCCACCCTTCACCCACCACGGGCAGAACGCGCCACACCAGGCCTCGCCCGCCAACCACACAGGGGCTACTCAGAATCCCAGTTCGTCCCAGCAGGACCAGCACACGGCCCAGGGACAAGCCGAAAACACAGGCCCCTTGTTCACAAGTAAGAATGACAGATCTTATATAGAATTATCAAGAGGTTGAGGAGGGGTCAGTAAAGAATTAGAACAAGATGCTGGCCCTGCGTCCCTGTCACAGCCTACCTGATTCACAACCCAGGAACACGTCCTCGACCCCAGCCACCTCGCTCCCCAGGTCGCACCCACCCATTCTGAGGCCTTTGTTCAGAACAGGCCAAGGTCCTGAGTCCCACACAGAAATGATGGACCCACGTCACACGGGGTCAACCCTCCTCTTCCTTTCCGTGGTGGCGTTGGGCCTGGGCAGGGTTGAAGGAAAGCTGTGGTGCAGGACCTGGGGCCAGAAACCAGGCCTGAAGACGCCGGGCAAGGAGGCACCGGAGCCCAGAGAGCCCAGAGACACCGCACGGCAGCTGTGGCTTCCATGAAGGGACAGACCCCCATGCAGGGCCACAGGGGAGGAAGCCCGGGAGGAACTCTGGCTGCCTGGCCCTCCCCGTGCCTCTCACAGGTGAGCACTGCACAGGACACCCAGGGGCGGCCCCAGGCCCACACAGCAGGTGGGGAAAGCCTCTGCACATGTCTCAGCATTTCCCGTTAGTCCTTGGAGATAACTCTCCAGCGTCACTCTTTGGCTGCCCTCTCCAAGCTGCTGAGCTGGCTAGCTGAGCTCAGGAGGGGTGAGGGAGAGGCTGCAGAGGACAGCCCTCACACACCATGAGGAGAGGGCCCACCAGGCCCACTCCCCACGGAGGCAGCAAACCCCTCCCCAAGGCTGACCCCTCCCTGAGAAATACCTGCTGTCCCAGCCCTGGGGAGATACCTCTGCAGGGCTGCAGGACCAACAGGGAGCAGTCACACTGTAGTCCCACAGAAGTTCAAGAAAAGGTGTCAACAGAGACCACGCCACAGCCCCAGGACCTTCCTTGAGCCGGCTGCACCCACCTCCCCCAACAGCCGGGCTCACCCAGGGCGCTGAGGGGCCCTTGCCTCTCACCTCCACCCTCTGCAGCCTTGGCTGAGAGCCCCTGGGACACCAGCAGGGATCCTGACGTGGCTCTGTGCCTCCAAGAGTGGCCTCCGAGTGTGTGCTAGGAGTGCAAGGGGCCTGTGGAAGAGGTCAGCATGAGTTCCTCGTGGCTGAGGGCCTTGCATCTGGCCCTTAAGCCAAGACTGAAAGAAGTCCTCACCCGGCTCCTCCTTCATCTGCAGTGCAGGGCGGCCTTCGCCACCTCCACCCCGGCACGCTGAGGTCTGCACCCTCGGCCAGCAGGGACACCTCAAACCACAGAGGAGGCCCCCGGAGGCTTTGGACAGGCCACCTGCTTCCGACACAGGTCCCGCAGAACACCCTGCCCTCTCGAGAAACTGCCCCTCAGCAGTGGAGCCGTGGCCTGGGAAAATGCTGGCGGTGCACCCTCCTGCCAGCATGGGGTCAAATCGAGCTTCTAAGTCAGAGGTCTTAGTGGCCCAAAGTGCTCACTCTGCTCAACAGCATTCAGATACTGCCGTGGGAGGTAGCTGGGCACTGCTCAAGGGAGGCCCTGTGGTGACCTCGTAGGTCACAGACAGAGTCAGGCAACCAGAGAAGGACACCCCTCAGCCAGGCCTGGCACAGGGCATCTCGTCTCCTGACAGCAGGAGGAAGGCTCTGCCTGCTTAGTGGGGTGGCCAAGTTGGCAATTTTCTGTCGTGTGTACATACAAACGTGTGTGCACATGTGTACACGTGGTTATGACAGGTCACACAGGCCTGAAAGGAGACAGATGGACGGTGGGATGGGGTCCTGCAGTATCTGTCCCCTTCCCAGCCCACAAACCTTGTTCTGGAGCCATCGGTGGGAACACAGATGGTGGGGGAAGACGGAGAGGTGGCTCCCCTGGGGACTGGCAGTCCTGGGGCAGGGCCACTGCCCTGGGTCCCTACCCAACAGCCTCTTGGTGCTCCCCCATGGCAGGAGGCCTGTGGCCCCCCCGCTGCAAGAGCAGAGAAGGGCTGGCAGGGGAGGAAGGAGGGGAGTGGCTGCCACCGAGGCACATGGGAACGCTCACAGGTGGGGATGGCCTCCTCAGGGACCGCTGGGAGTGCAGCGGCCAGAGGAGGAGGCTTCATGTTAGTTAATATGGCCTCCTTGGATGCACATGCTGGGACCCCACCACCACCGGCCACCCGCGTCCAGGGACACACTGAAGCCAGTTGTGCAGCCAGAAGGACTTGTATTTTCAGAGCACATGAGACACTGGAAGGCACAGGACAGGCCCAAGAGGAGCCCAGCAGACGCTGCGTCAGCCCCTCGCCTGGTCCCTGGGCACCTGGGCTGAGGCACGGCGTCCATCCTCGAGGGGACTGAGAGTCCCATTACTGCCAAGACTGATTCAGAGAAGGGGTCTAGACAAACAAGCAAAAGGCAGATGAAGGTGCTCTGACAGGGTCACCAACAAGTGTGGCAGTGGCCAAGGGCTCCGCAAGAGCGTGACCCAAGCCCCATCGTAGCCCTGGGAGCACCTGGTGAGCCCGACACAGGGCCAGCTGCTCTGTCCATCCCACAGGGGTGCTGACTGTGGAACCCTTCAGACCAGAGAGGCACAACCCCACGTGGTTCCAATTCTCTCTTCTTTAAACCCACATCGGTGTAACTATCCACAAATACAATTAAAACGCACACGCCAACTATCGCGCCTCGGGGTGCTGTACACCCTGAACATCTGTGGAGGAGAGGGGACAGGGCATCCGGATGGCCAACATGCACGCTGCACTTACCCTCCCCGGCCTGAGAACCTCTGGCTTCAGAGTAAGAAGAAGCCAGAATTATTTACCAACACAAAATAACCATTACAAACAGCGGCACAGCATGCCTGCCACCAGGCCTTTCAGCTGTGCCAGCCGGCCTCGACCACGTGGGGAAGCAGCGCAGCCACCCTGGGTAACACTGCCACACTGCACAGCCCGAGACACAGAGCAGGAGAGCAGGAGAGGATAAAGTCCTTCCACGCAGGGCTCCGGGCCTAGAAGATTTCTGCAAACTATTATCTAATTTGATTCCCTCATTGCATTACAGGGGGATTTAAAACACATCACCTCCAGCTGAAACGGGTTCTGGTAAATTTCTTGAGAGGTCTCTCGGATCTCACGTCATCCTCCGGGTTCAGGGTCAAGGCTACATTAACGACCCACCATCTATCCACTGGGTAATTCACTCCCTGGCAACCTACTTTATTCATGCTGTATAAATTCAGGAAGCAATTAATAGTTGCCACAAAAGCAACATGATTCAGGGTGTTTCTCTCAATAAAACTTGAAGCAAGGCACTGCTCTTCCCTCAGGGCAGAGAAGGAAGCGAACCAGACCAGGGAAGGTGAACCTCGCTGCTGTGTGCGCGTCTCCCCACCCGCTGGTCAGAGAGGAGTGGAGGGGGCTCCCCGGCTCCTCTCGGGCACCTTCTCTCCACTGCGTTTCACAGGAACCACCCCTATCACACCAGCTGCCCAGGTCCCCTTTTTTGACATCCTGTTCACCTTAGGGTTCTGTT